>NW_024527823.1:0-13432 GCF_017590135.1 Pyrgilauda ruficollis | reverse complement strand
GGTCTGGGGACCTTGGCAGGGTCTGGGGGTACAGCCATGAGGAGGAGCAGAGGGATTTTGGGGAGGATTAGTGGGATTTGGGGGGGATTAATGGGATTTGGGGCGCTCGGGTCGGGGGGGTTGGGGGGGGCCTCTGGGGGCTTTGGGGGGGTCTGGGGACCTTGGCAGGGTCTGGGGGTACAGCCATGAGGAGGAGCAGAGGGATTTTGGGGAGGATTAGTGGGATTTGGGGGGGATTAATGGGATTTGGGGCGCTCAGCGCGGCCTAGGAGTCTCAGCGTTGTTTTGGGGGGCTCAGCGAGCTCGCAGCGATTTGAGGGCGACCAGAGCGGCTGCGGGGCAGCCTGGGGGGTCCCAGCTGCCCCCCTCATCCCCCCGTTTCCCCTCTCCAGGAGAAGTTCACCCCCGTGAAGTACTTCTCCATAGACCGCGTGTTCCGCAACGAGAGCCTGGACGCCACGCACCTGGCCGAGTTCCACCAGGTCGAGGGGCTGGTGGCCGACCGGGGGCTCACCCTGGGCCACCTCATGGGCACCCTCCGCCAGTTCTTCACCAAGCTGGGTACGCGGGGGGCACTGGGGGGGCACCCCGGACCCCTCTGAGCCCCCCCGAGTGACCCCCCACCCGCGTGTGCCCCCAGGGATCTCGCAGCTGCGGTTCAAACCCGCCTACAACCCGTACACCGAG
The DNA here is from genome assembly GCF_017590135.1 of Pyrgilauda ruficollis. Lineage (NCBI taxonomy): Eukaryota > Metazoa > Chordata > Aves > Passeriformes > Passeridae > Pyrgilauda > Pyrgilauda ruficollis. Next base: position 12,745 of record NW_024527823.1, on the reverse strand, counting down.
CCCAGCATGGAGGTGTTCAGCTTCCACGAGGGTGAGGGGGGTCCTGGGGGGCTCCTTTTGGAGCAGGGGGGTCCTGGGGGGCTCCTTTTGGAGCAGGGTGGTTCCTCTTAGAGCTGGGGGTCTGGGGATGCGTTCCCCTGGAGGGGGGGAGCACTCTGGGGTTCCAATATGGGGAGGGGGTCTGTGGGGTGCCCCAGCTCATCCTCGCCCCCCCCCCAGGGCTGAAGAAGTGGGTGGAGGTGGGGAACTCGGGGGTCTTCCGCCCCGAGCTGCTGCTGCCCATGGGGCTCCCCGAGAACGTCTCCGTCATCGCCTGGGGGCTCTCGCTGGAGCGGTGAGTGGGGGTCGCGGGGTGGGGGGACCCCGCTGTGGGCCCATCCCAGCCCCCCCACCCACTGACCCCCCCCCAATCCCGCCTCCCCCAGACCCACCATGATCAAATACGGCATCAACAACATCCGCGAGCTCGTGGGGCACCGCGTCAACCTGCAGATGGTCTACGACAGCCCCATGTGCCGCCTGGACGTGTGACCCCCACCCCGCGGGGGTCCCCTCCTTTTTGGGGAGGGGTCCCGTGTCCCCGGGGGTCCCCGTCCCCAATAAAGCCTGGTGTCCTGCGGTGCGTGTGTGTGTGTGCTGGGGAAGGGAAGTGGGGTTTAGGGAGAGTTTATTGTCACCTCGTGGCGTCGCACGGCGCTGGGGAAGCAGAGACCGGCCCGGGACCCCCGAGAACCTCCCGGGACCCCCGAGAGCCGCCCGGGACCCCCGGGACCCCCAGGCCCTTCCTGCCTTTCCCGCCGCTGTCTTTTCGTGCCCGACCATTGGCCCGCGCAGGTGCCAATCATCCCCTGGGCTCCTAAATGGCTCCAATCAGCAGCGCCGAGGTGCGAATGGCGGGCGCTGATTGGGCGGCGGTGGTGCCCGCCCCGCGGAGCCCCGTGAGGGCGGCGTGGTGAGGGGCGGCCGAGGGTCCCAGGTACGGCCCCGAATCGTGTCCCGAACCAGCCCCTGACACCGGCCCGAGCCGGACTTAGAGCCCCCAGCCCATCCCCGGTACCGGCCCGAGCCGGGCTTAGTGCCCCGATCCCGCTCCCGGTACCCGGCCTGACCCTGGGATCCTGGCCCGAGCCGGACTCGGTGCCCCGATCCCGCCCCCGGTACCGGCCCGAGCCGGACTTGGTGCCCCGATCCCGCCCCCGGTACCGGCCCCAGCTCGGGGCCCTTCCCCTGCAGCCCCCCGGGGCCGGGATGTCGCGGGAGGAGCCTGAGGGTCCCGAACCGGAGGCGGCGGCGGGACAGAGCCCCTTCCCGGCGGAACCGGGTGAGGACGAGCCCCTCGGTGAGGAGCAGGACAGGTACCGCTTCACCCGCGATCTGCAGTGAAAACGGCGAAAAAAGGAAAAAAGAGCCGGGGGGGGATGCAACGATCCCACCCGCGGCAGTGCGGGGAGGGGGGACACACGTGTCACAGCGTTAATTAGAGGGTAATTGTCAATTAACGGGGCTGGCGGGGCTGTCACTGCGCACAGCCCGTCCCTGTCCCGGGGGTGTGTGACCCTGACAGGGTGCGCAGCCCCTGGGGGACAGGGGGATAGGGGGGGTCCCTGTCCTTGTGTGATGGGGACATTCCCGTGGTGGGGCAGGGATGTCCCTCACTGTGTCCCCATGAGCTCCGTGCCCCTCACATGGTCCCTGTCCCTGTGTGACCCCGGTCTTGATGGGGGTCCCTGTCCTTGTGTGATGGGGACATTCCTGTGATGGGAATGCCCCTCACCCTGTCCCCATGGGGTCCCTGCCCCTCGAAGGGGGGTCTGTCCCTGTGTGACCCCGGCCCTGATGGGGACATTCCTGTGATGGGAATGCCCCTCACCCTGTCCCCATGGGGTCCCTGCCCCTCGAAGGGGGGTCTGTCCCTGTGTGACCCCGGCCCTGATGGGGACATTCCTGTGATGGGAATGCCCCTCACCCTGTCCCCATGGGGTCCCTGCCCCTCGAAGGGGGGTCTGTCCCTGTGTGACCCCGGCCCTGATGGGGACATTCCTGTGATGGGAATGCCCCTCACCCTGTCCCCATGGGGTCCCTGCCCCTCGAAGGGGGGTCTGTCCCTGTGTGACCCCGGCCCTGATGGGGACATTCCTGTGATGGGAATGCCCCTCACCCTGTCCCCATGGGGTCCCTGCCCCTCGAAGGGGGGTCTGTCCCTGTGTGACCCCGGCCCTGATGGGGACATTCCTGTGATGGGAATGCCCCTCACCCTGTCCCCATGGGGTCCCTGCCCCTCGAAGGGGGGTCTGTCCCTGTGTGACCCCGGCCCTGATGGGGACATTCCTGTGATGGGAATGCCCCTCACCCTGTCCCCATGGGGTCCCTGCCCCTCGAAGGGGGGTCTGTCCCTGTGTGACCCCGGCCCTGATGGGGACATTCCTGTGATGGGAATGCCCCTCACCCTGTCCCCATGGGGTCCCTGCCCCTCGAAGGGGGGTCTGTCCCTGTGTGACCCCGGCCCTGATGGGGACATTCCTGTGATGGGAATGCCCCTCACCCTGTCCCCATGGGGTCCCTGCCCCTCGAAGGGGGGTCTGTCCCTGTGTGACCCCGGCCCTGATGGGGACATTCCTGTGATGGGAATGCCCCTCACCCTGTCCCCATGGGGTCCCTGCCCCTCGAAGGGGGGTCTGTCCCTGTGTGACCCCGGCCCTGATGGGGACATTCCTGTGATGGGAATGCCCCTCACCCTGTCCCCATGGGGTCCCTGCCCCTCGAAGGGGGGTCTGTCCCTGTGTGACCCCGGCCCTGATGGGGACATTCCTGTGATGGGAATGCCCCTCACCCTGTCCCCATGGGGTCCCTGCCCCTCGAAGGGGGGTCTGTCCCTGTGTGACCCCGGCCCTGATGGGGACATTCCTGTGATGGGAATGCCCCTCACCCTGTCCCCATGGGGTCCCTGCCCCTCGAAGGGGGGTCTGTCCCTGTGTGACCCCGGCCCTGATGGGGACATTCCTGTGATGGGAATGCCCCTCACCCTGTCCCCATGGGGTCCCTGCCCCTCGAAGGGGGGTCTGTCCCTGTGTGACCCCGGCCCTGATGGGGACATTCCTGTGATGGGAATGCCCCTCACCCTGTCCCCATGGGGTCCCTGCCCCTCGAAGGGGGGTCTGTCCCTGTGTGACCCCGGCCCTGATGGGGACATTCCTGTGATGGGAATGCCCCTCACCCTGTCCCCATGGGGTCCCTGCCCCTCGAAGGGGGGTCTGTCCCTGTGTGACCCCGGCCCTGATGGGGACATTCCTGTGATGGGAATGCCCCTCACCCTGTCCCCATGGGGTCCCTGCCCCTCGAAGGGGGGTCTGTCCCTGTGTGACCCCGGCCCTGATGGGGACATTCCTGTGATGGGAATGCCCCTCACCCTGTCCCCATGGGGTCCCTGCCCCTCGAAGGGGGGTCTGTCCCTGTGTGACCCCGGCCCTGATGGGGACATTCCTGTGATGGGAATGCCCCTCACCCTGTCCCCATGGGGTCCCTGCCCCTCGAAGGGGGGTCTGTCCCTGTGTGACCCCGGCCCTGATGGGGACATTCCTGTGATGGGAATGCCCCTCACCCTGTCCCCATGGGGTCCCTGCCCCTCGAAGGGGGGTCTGTCCCTGTGTGACCCCGGCCCTGATGGGGACATTCCTGTGATGGGAATGCCCCTCACCCTGTCCCCATGGGGTCCCTGCCCCTCGAAGGGGGGTCTGTCCCTGTGTGACCCCGGCCCTGATGGGGACATTCCTGTGATGGGAATGCCCCTCACCCTGTCCCCATGGGGTCCCTGCCCCTCGAAGGGGGGTCTGTCCCTGTGTGACCCCGGCCCTGATGGGGACATTCCTGTGATGGGAATGCCCCTCACCCTGTCCCCATGGGGTCCCTGCCCCTCGAAGGGGGGTCTGTCCCTGTGTGACCCCGGCCCTGATGGGGACATTCCTGTGATGGGAATGCCCCTCACCCTGTCCCCATGGGGTCCCTGCCCCTCGAAGGGGGGTCTGTCCCTGTGTGACCCCGGCCCTGATGGGGACATTCCTGTGATGGGAATGCCCCTCACCCTGTCCCCATGGGGTCCCTGCCCCTCGAAGGGGGGTCTGTCCCTGTGTGACCCCGGCCCTGATGGGGACATTCCTGTGATGGGAATGCCCCTCACCCTGTCCCCATGGGGTCCCTGCCCCTCGAAGGGGGGTCTGTCCCTGTGTGACCCCGGCCCTGATGGGGACATTCCTGTGATGGGAATGCCCCTCACCCTGTCCCCATGGGGTCCCTGCCCCTCGAAGGGGGGTCTGTCCCTGTGTGACCCCGGCCCTGATGGGGACATTCCTGTGATGGGAATGCCCCTCACCCTGTCCCCATGGGGTCCCTGCCCCTCGAAGGGGGGTCTGTCCCTGTGTGACCCCGGCCCTGATGGGGACATTCCTGTGATGGGAATGCCCCTCACCCTGTCCCCATGGGGTCCCTGCCCCTCGAAGGGGGGTCTGTCCCTGTGTGACCCCGGCCCTGATGGGGACATTCCTGTGATGGGAATGCCCCTCACCCTGTCCCCATGGGGTCCCTGCCCCTCGAAGGGGGGTCTGTCCCTGTGTGACCCCGGCCCTGATGGGGACATTCCTGTGATGGGAATGCCCCTCACCCTGTCCCCATGGGGTCCCTGCCCCTCGAAGGGGGGTCTGTCCCTGTGTGACCCCGGCCCTGATGGGGACATTCCTGTGATGGGAATGCCCCTCACCCTGTCCCCATGGGGTCCCTGCCCCTCGAAGGGGGGTCTGTCCCTGTGTGACCCCGGCCCTGATGGGGACATTCCTGTGATGGGAATGCCCCTCACCCTGTCCCCATGGGGTCCCTGCCCCTCGAAGGGGGGTCTGTCCCTGTGTGACCCCGGCCCTGATGGGGACATTCCTGTGATGGGAATGCCCCTCACCCTGTCCCCATGGGGTCCCTGCCCCTCGAAGGGGGGTCTGTCCCTGTGTGACCCCGGCCCTGATGGGGACATTCCTGTGATGGGAATGCCCCTCACCCTGTCCCCATGGGGTCCCTGCCCCTCGAAGGGGGGTCTGTCCCTGTGTGACCCCGGCCCTGATGGGGACATTCCTGTGATGGGAATGCCCCTCACCCTGTCCCCATGGGGTCCCTGCCCCTCGAAGGGGGGTCTGTCCCTGTGTGACCCCGGCCCTGATGGGGACATTCCTGTGATGGGAATGCCCCTCACCCTGTCCCCATGGGGTCCCTGCCCCTCGAAGGGGGGTCTGTCCCTGTGTGACCCCGGCCCTGATGGGGACATTCCTGTGATGGGAATGCCCCTCACCCTGTCCCCATGGGGTCCCTGCCCCTCGAAGGGGGGTCTGTCCCTGTGTGACCCCGGCCCTGATGGGGACATTCCTGTGATGGGAATGCCCCTCACCCTGTCCCCATGGGGTCCCTGCCCCTCGAAGGGGGGTCTGTCCCTGTGTGACCCCGGCCCTGATGGGGACATTCCTGTGATGGGAATGCCCCTCACCCTGTCCCCATGGGGTCCCTGCCCCTCGAAGGGGGGTCTGTCCCTGTGTGACCCCGGCCCTGATGGGGACATTCCTGTGATGGGAATGCCCCTCACCCTGTCCCCATGGGGTCCCTGCCCCTCGAAGGGGGGTCTGTCCCTGTGTGACCCCGGCCCTGATGGGGACATTCCTGTGATGGGAATGCCCCTCACCCTGTCCCCATGGGGTCCCTGCCCCTCGAAGGGGGGTCTGTCCCTGTGTGACCCCGGCCCTGATGGGGACATTCCTGTGATGGGAATGCCCCTCACCCTGTCCCCATGGGGTCCCTGCCCCTCGAAGGGGGGTCTGTCCCTGTGTGACCCCGGCCCTGATGGGGACATTCCTGTGATGGGAATGCCCCTCACCCTGTCCCCATGGGGTCCCTGCCCCTCGAAGGGGGGTCTGTCCCTGTGTGACCCCGGCCCTGATGGGGACATTCCTGTGATGGGAATGCCCCTCACCCTGTCCCCATGGGGTCCCTGCCCCTCGAAGGGGGGTCTGTCCCTGTGTGACCCCGGCCCTGATGGGGACATTCCTGTGATGGGAATGCCCCTCACCCTGTCCCCATGGGGTCCCTGCCCCTCGAAGGGGGGTCTGTCCCTGTGTGACCCCGGCCCTGATGGGGACATTCCTGTGATGGGAATGCCCCTCACCCTGTCCCCATGGGGTCCCTGCCCCTCGAAGGGGGGTCTGTCCCTGTGTGACCCCGGCCCTGATGGGGACATTCCTGTGATGGGAATGCCCCTCACCCTGTCCCCATGGGGTCCCTGCCCCTCGAAGGGGGGTCTGTCCCTGTGTGACCCCGGCCCTGATGGGGACATTCCTGTGATGGGAATGCCCCTCACCCTGTCCCCATGGGGTCCCTGCCCCTCGAAGGGGGGTCTGTCCCTGTGTGACCCCGGCCCTGATGGGGACATTCCTGTGATGGGAATGCCCCTCACCCTGTCCCCATGGGGTCCCTGCCCCTCGAAGGGGGGTCTGTCCCTGTGTGACCCCGGCCCTGATGGGGACATTCCTGTGATGGGAATGCCCCTCACCCTGTCCCCATGGGGTCCCTGCCCCTCGAAGGGGGGTCTGTCCCTGTGTGACCCCGGCCCTGATGGGGACATTCCTGTGATGGGAATGCCCCTCACCCTGTCCCCATGGGGTCCCTGCCCCTCGAAGGGGGGTCTGTCCCTGTGTGACCCCGGCCCTGATGGGGACATTCCTGTGATGGGAATGTCCCTCACCCTGTCCCCACGGGGTCCCTGCCCCTCACAGGAGGGTCTGTCCCTGTGTGATGGGGACATTCCCGTGGTGGGGCAGGGATGTCCCTCACTGTGTCCCCATGAGCTCCGTGCCCCTCACATGGTCCCTGTCCCTGTGTGACCCCGGTCTTGATGGGGGTCCCTGTCCTTGTGTGATGGGGACATTCCCGTGGTGGGGCAGGGATGTCCCTGTCCCCATGAGCTCCGTGCCCCTCACACGGTCCCTGTGTGATCCATGGACCTGATGGGGCAGAAATGTCCCTCACCGTGTCCCCATGGGGTCCCTGCCCCTCACAGGGGTGGTCTATGTCCCTGTGTGACCCACGGCCCTGATGTCCCTCACTGTGTCCCCATGGGCTCTGTGCCCCTCACAGAATTCCTGTCCCTGTGTGACCCCGGCCCTGATGGGGGTCCCTGTCCCCATGGGCTGTCCCCTGTGCACTGTCCCCTGTCCCCCGTGTGCTGTCCCCTGTCCCCATGGGCTGTCCCCTGTCCTTCATGGGCTCTTGTCCCTCCCTGTCCCCCGTGCGCTGTCCCCTGTCCCTCCCTGACCCCCGTGCGCTGTCCCCTGTCCCCCATGCGCTGTCCCCTGTCCCTCCCTGTCCCCCGTGCGCTGTCCCCCGCCCCTCGGTGAGGGTCCCGTGTCCCGCCCGAGGCCGTGCTCGGGGCCAGCGCTGGCTCCCCGCTCCTCCGCGTTCTTCGGCTCGCTGGAGGCCGCCGTGGCGGGGCTGCAGCAGCGGGCGCGGGGCGCGCTCGGCCGCATCAACCGCGACCGCGAGGAAGCGCACACGGAGCTGAGCGGCGTCAGGGACGGCCTGCTGCTCAAGGTAGGCTCGCAGCGGCCCGCCGCGTCCCCTCCCTTCCCCCCGGGGCCGCGGGCAATCGCGTTATTCCGCCCGGTTTGCCGGGACACCGGAGGCAGAGCCCGGCCGCGGAGGCAGCTGCGGAGCCCGGCCGGGGGGAGCCCCCCGAGCCCCCGCGGGGGCGGCCGCAGCTGCCTCCGGCCCCGCTTCCAGCGGCCCCCGATGTCCCCCGCGGTGTCCCCCCCTTGTCCCCACGCTGCCCTCGCGCCGGACTTCGCTCCCGCCGGGGGGGCTCGGCCGGGGGGGTCCCCGGGCTCCCGCGCAGATGGCGGCCCGGGCCAGCGCGGGCGGGCGCAGCTGCCCCCCGGCCCCGGGGACGGCGGCCGTGCCAGCGCCGGGACGAGCCGCGGCCCCGCTCGGGCAGGTCTCGGAGCTGGCGGAGCAGCTGGAGGAGCGGCTCTTCCACCGCTACGGCTTCCACAACGGGCTGATCCAGGAGCGGCTGCAGGCGATCAGCGAGGTGTTGGAGCGCGTGGAGGAGGCGCAGGCGGAGCTGCGCCACATCTGCTGCAACGTGGAGGCGGCTTATCAGGACCTCTGCCTGCAGCCCGAGGCCTGAGGGCACCCCCAGACCCTCAGCGGGACCCCCCAAAGCCGCGGGACCCCCCAAAGCCGCGGCACCGCGGGGCTGTGCCGGGCCAAAGGGGGATTTTGGCCCCGAAGGGCTTTTCTGTTGCTGTTGGTGGTTGGAACAAATAAAGGGATGAAGCTGACCCAAAAGCTGGATGGGGGGGGGCTGGGCTGGGCTCTGACCCCCCCCCACCGAGGGCAGAGCTGGGTCCTGGCAGGTTAATTAATGCTGACGAGCAGGGCTGGCATGGAGGGGCTGTCCCACCGTTTATTGGCCACGGGGGTGGCGAAGGCACCGGGATGGCACCGGACACGGCGCCAGCACCAGTGGGGTCCCCGGAGTGTCACCGAGTCCTGTCGGTGACACCGAGTCCCGTCGGTGACAGGAGGTTTGGTCGGTGGCACTGGGTCCCATCAACGACACACGACGTGCTTGGTGACACCGGGTCCCGCCAGCGACACGAGGTTTGGCTGGGGTGGCACCGAGTCCCCTTGGTGACGTGAGGCCTGGCTGGTGACACCGGGTCCCGTCAGTGACACCGGCTCCTGTCAGTGACACTTCTGGGGATGCCCGGCTCTGGTTGGTGACGCTGGCTCCGGTCAGTGCCACATCTCCTCACATCCCTTCCCACGAGGAGCAGAGCCGGTCCCCACCGGTGCCACCGCGTCCCCTCTACGTCCCCTTTGCCGGGGCAAAGGCCTGGATGCCGGTGATGGCGCGGCCCAGGATCAGCGCGTGGATGTCGTGGGTGCCTGCGGGGGTCACCGCGCTCAGCAAAACCCCCCGAGCCCCTCGGGGCCCCCCCGTGCCCCTCCCCGCCGTACCCTCGTAGGTGTTGACGGCCTCGAGGTTCATGAGGTGCCGGATGACGTGGAACTCGTCGCAGATCCCGTTGCCCCCCAGCATGTCCCGCGCGTCCCTCGCGATGCTCAGCGCCTTCCCGCACGAGTTCCGCTTCAGCATCGACACCATCTCGGGGGCGGCCCTGCGGGGGCACGGGCAGGGACACGCTGACCCCCTCCGGGACCCCCCCGGGCCCCCCCCGGGGACGGTGCCACCCACCTGCCCTCGTCCTTGAGGCGGCCGAGCCGCAGGCAGGCGTGGAGCCCCAGCGTGATCTCCGTCACCATGTCCGCCAGCTTCTTCTGCACCAGCTGGTTGCGGGCCAGCGGGCCCCCAAACTGCTTCCTGCGGGCCAGGGCAGGGGGGCGCTGAGGTTTGGGGGGGTGGGGGGCGGTGGGACCCCCCCCCGAAGCGCCCCCAGCCCCCCGTTACCTGTCGAGCACGTATTGCCGCACCGTCTCCAGGCAGGCCTCGGCGGCGCCCAGCGCGCCCCAGGCGATGCCGTAACGCGCCTGGGTCAGGCAGCCGAAGGGACCCTGGGGGACAGGGGGTGTCACCGGGACCCCCAGTCCCACCAGGACCCCCCCTCTCACCAGGACCCTGCCCTGGCTCCCCCCTCACCGCCAGCCCCTCGGCGTTGGGCAGCACGTTCTCCTCGGGCACCTCCACGTCGTCCAGCAGGATCATCCCGGTGGTCGAGGCCCGCAGGGAGAACTTGCCCTCGATTTTGGGGGTGCTCAGCCCGGGGGTCCCGCGCTCCACCAGGAAGCCCCGGACCCGCCCGTCCTCCTCGCAGCGAGCCCACACCACGCACAGGTCGGCTATGGGCGAGTTGGTGATCCTGGGGGGTTTGGGGAGGCTCAGGGGGGAGCTCTGGGGGGTCCCCCACGTCCCCCTCACCCCAGTGCCGAGGCTCACCAGGTCTTGGAGCCGCGCAGGGTGTAGGTGCCGGCGCTGGGGTTGTGCCGTGCCCGCGTCTCCATCCGCCCCGGGTCGCTCCCGTGGTTGGGCTCCGTCAGCCCGAAGCACCCCACGATCTCCCCCCGAGCTGGGGAGGGGGCGTCAGGGGCACGCCGGGGACACCCCAACCACCCCAGCGCCCCCCTTGTGCCCCCCACTCCTCCTCCAAACCCCCCAAAGCCCCTCTGCCCCCTCACCCAGCACCCCCGAGCCTCCCACACCCCCCAAGGCCCCTCTGCCCCCCCACCCCCTCCCCACAGCGGGGGTCTCACCGAGGCGGGGCAGGAAGCGCTCGCGCTGGGCGGGGGTCCCGTAGGCCCACAGGGGGTACATGACCAGGGAGGACTGCACGCTGAGCACCGAGCGGTAGCTGCTGTCCACCCGCTCCAGCTCCCGCGTCACCAGCCCGTAGCCCACCGACGTGGTGCCCGCACAGCCGTACCCTGCGGTGACCCCGGGGTCACAGCGGTCACTCGGGGACCCCCGGGGTCACAGGGGTCACTCGGGGACCCCCGGGGTCACAGGGGTCACTCAGAGACCGCCGGGATCATAGCGGTCACTCGGGGACCCCCCAAAGTCACAGTGGTCACTCAGAGACCTCGGGGATCACAGCACTCACTCAGGGACCCCCAGGATCACTCCGGTCACTCAGGGACCCCCCCCAAGGTCACTCCAGTCACTCGGGGACCCCCGGGGTCACAGGGGTCACTCAGAGACCCCGGGGATCACAGCACTCACTCAGGGACCCCCAGGATCACTCCGGTCACTCAGGGACCCCCGGGGTCACAGGAGTCACTCAGGGACCCCCAGGATCACAGCGGTCACTCAGGGACCCCCCAAAGTCACAGCGGTCACTCAGAGACCCCCAGGATCACAGTGGTCACTTGGGGACCCTCCCCAAGGTCACTTCGGTCACTCAGGGACCCCCCAAAGTCACAGCGGTCACTCAGGGACCGCCGGGATCACAGCGGTCACTCAGGGACCCCCCCCAAGGTCACTCCAGTCACTCAGGGACCCCCCAAAGTCACAGCGGTCACTCAGAGACCCCCAGGATCACAGTGGTCACTCGGGGACCCTCCCCAAGGTCACAGTGGTCACTCAGAGACCCCCCAGGATCACAGTGGTCACTCGGGGACCCTCCCCAAGGTCACAGTGGTCACTCAGGGACCCCTGGGGTCACAGGGGTCACTCAGGGACCCCCGGCGTCTCCTCAGTGACCCCAGTGTCACACCGGACCCTCCCCTGTCCCACAGCCCCACCCTGGGGACAGCCCCATCCCTCAGAACCCCCAGTATCCCCCCAAAACTGCCCCCCAGAGCCCCCCGAGCCACCCTCCAGAGCCCCCAAACCCCATCCCTGACCCCCAAAGCCCCCCCCACCTCTGAGCCCCCCAAACCATCTCGGGGGCGGCCCTGCGGGGGCACGGGCAGGGACACGCTGACCCCCTCCGGGACCCCCCCGGGCCCCCCCCGGGGACGGTGCCACCCACCTGCCCTCGTCCTTGAGGCGGCCGAGCCGCAGGCAGGCGTGGAGCCCCAGCGTGATCTCCGTCACCATGTCCGCCAGCTTCTTCTGCACCAGCTGGTTGCGGGCCAGCGGGCCCCCAAACTGCTTCCTGCGGGCCAGGGCAGGGGGGCGCTGAGGTTTGGGGGGGTGGGGGGCGGTGGGACCCCCCCCCGAAGCGCCCCCAGCCCCCCGTTACCTGTCGAGCACGTATTGCCGCACCGTCTCCAGGCAGGCCTCGGCGGCGCCCAGCGCGCCCCAGGCGATGCCGTAACGCGCCTGGGTCAGGCAGCCGAAGGGACCCTGGGGGACAGGGGGTGTCACCGGGACCCCCAGTCCCACCGGGACCCCCCCTCTCGCCAGGACCCTGCCCTGGCTCCCCCCTCACCGCCAGCCCCTCGGCGTTGGGCAGCACGTTCTCCTCGGGCACCTCCACGTCGTCCAGCAGGATCATCCCGGTGGTCGAGGCCCGCAGGGAGAACTTGCCCTCGATTTTGGGGGTGCTCAGCCCGGGGGTCCCGCGCTCCACCAGGAAGCCCCGGACCCGCCCGTCCTCCTCGCAGCGAGCCCACACCACGCACAGGTCGGCTATGGGCGAGTTGGTGATCCTGGGGGGTTTGGGGAGGCTCAGGGGGGAGCTCTGGGGGGTCCCCCACGTCCCCCTCACCCCAGTGCCGAGGCTCACCAGGTCTTGGAGCCGCGCAGGGTGTAGGTGCCGGCGCTGGGGTTGTGCCGTGCCCGCGTCTCCATCCGCCCCGGGTCGCTCCCGTGGTTGGGCTCCGTCAGCCCGAAGCACCCCACGATCTCCCCCCGAGCTGGGGAGGGGGCGTCAGGGGCACGCCGGGGACACCCCAACCACCCCAGCGCCCCCCTTGTGCCCCCCACTCCTCCTCCAAACCCCCCAAAGCCCCTCTGCCCCCTCACCCAGCACCCCCGAGCCTCCCACACCCCCCAAGGCCCCTCTGCCCCCCCACCCCCTCCCCACAGCGGGGGTCTCACCGAGGCGGGGCAGGAAGCGCTCGCGCTGGGCGGGGGTCCCGTAGGCCCACAGGGGGTACATGACCAGGGAGGACTGCACGCTGAGCACCGAGCGGTAGCTGCTGTCCACCCGCTCCAGCTCCCGCGTCACCAGCCCGTAGCCCACCGACGTGGTGCCCGCACAGCCGTACCCTGCGGTGACCCCGGGGTCACAGCGGTCACTCGGGGACCCCCGGGGTCACA
>NW_024527822.1:3952336-4106013 GCF_017590135.1 Pyrgilauda ruficollis | reverse complement strand
AGATTTCGTTTCCCTTCCCAAAAGGCATTTTAAAGAAGGGAAACTCTAATTCCAAGATGTCATTTCAAAATTGTGTTTATATTCTGATTTCAATGACATTGAACATTTCATAAAGAGGTGACATGTGTGATATAGCTAAAATATTAAAGGCGCATTAGGTTGCAATTTCAGAACTATAATTTCATAGTTATTATAACCTTAATAATTCCTTTGTTTCAATGACATTATATTTTGAAATTGCATATATTTCTTCCTGGTGCATTCAGCTAGTTTTTCCTTTATAGCACTATCCTTTGACATGTTCTTTAGTAAATTTTGAATATATAAAATTGCTTAGCATAAAAAATAGTTTTCGTTTTATAAAGAGGAAAGCCACTGAATGGTTCTGTTAAAAAACCAAATTGCGGTTATGGAAAGTTAAGTTATGAAAACATATATAGGAAGCAAATTTCTATAAAATATAAGAAACTGACTTTGAAAGGTATTTCTGATTTCCTGAGCTGAAATAATTATGTCCATATCTTCAGATTATTCCAACGAAGTTAACTGAATTTGTTTAACATGCATGCTGTTAGTAATGTTTTGGAATTAATGAGGTTGGCATTGACATCTGTTGAATTAAATGTTTCAGAGATAGAAAGCTGAGACTGTGATTTTTATAATGCTTCCATATATTGTCACTGCAGACAGATAAGTGATTACTTTATATGCATCAGCACTGGATCATCAAGGCAGTGCTTATGAAATCACTCAGTCATGAAAAACACTGCATTTCATATGATGTGGCTTGATTCTATATGATATGCGTAATATAACTTCTGCATTTTTACCTGTATTTTTGTTGTATATTGTAGCTATCACTGGTGCATTGCTTTCCACCACCAATGATTAAATAAGCACTTACACCAAAAAAACCCCACCAAACTGTGTGCACATGTAATCCAGCAGAATGAGTCTCTGACCCCAGTGCCTTCACAAGCAAGAACATTCTAAATAATAGCACAAAGTCACAGTTTCACTTTGAAGCAATAAAAAGGAAAGATAAAATAGTGGTGATCACTTGGTATACAGTGGAAAGGACAGTTTACTTTACATTAGTCTGTTATTCATATTGCCTAGAATTCCCTCTTTGCCCTGACCAACCAACACTGAATATATTTCTTGATAATGACAATACAGAATTTAAGGGCAACAGTCATGTGAATAAAATGAGAGCACCTCACAGGGCTCCAAAATGGTGTTTCATCTCTGTCTACTGATTACTACCTACACCATGAACCTCCCAATCTTAGATACTACAGCAAAAGTTAAAGGTATCTATAGAAACATAGATACCTATAGAACTGAAGGTGAAGAAATATTCTGTGACTGCAGTCAGCAATCCTGAGATATGTGAAGACAATGACAATCATTAAAAATGCTTCATTAGTCCAGCTGAACATCAGAAAGCATGGGTCACTTTGTTTAAGAGACGAAAGAAGTGATCAAAGTAGTGAGCAAAGATGAGAGAGAATTTTTTATTCTAGGAAGACTCTTTGAAAAGATGTAGGCCAAGCAGTAAGTGGATCTCAGACATCTTGACATACCGTAGGTGAAAACACCTTTGCCACTCTTGACAAGACAAAGCTGTACCCTGGAATAACATCATTGCTTTCCATAGCAATGACAACAGCAGCTTTATGAGAAGAGAAAAAGGCAGCTCTGCTCATCTCCAGATTTGTTACATGGAGACCCAGAGCTTACCTGACCCAGGCTGTGTTTGTCATTTGGCAAACAGATGCTGCCAACTTGATGTGAAGCAGTGGCCATTAAGTGCCTGAGAGCTGCTGTCAGGTATATCTTACCATTTTAAAACCTGCTTCAAAAAGAAGGAAGGCTACAAAATATATCAGGTATTCAAGAGCATTGAAGCATTTAAAGATTGTCAAGCACTGCAGCACCTGCTGGCTCAGCCTCCAGAAGTGCACATCAAGGACACTGCAGCAGCAAACAACCCCTTTGAAAACCTTTCAGAAGCCAGGACAAGGTGTAGGAAGGTGTGGGGGTCAAAAGTGTAGCAGAAGACCTTAGTTCAATAGAGATTCAGCAGTGCTATTATTATCACAATCATATCTTCACGCCACTCAGCAGAGCCTGCAGGTTGAGGCTGCCGGAGACCCTGCTTGGCACAGGAGTTCATTCCATCACCTTGAAAATCCCAGACTAAGTAAATTCAAGATTGTCACATGGTTTGGTCAGGACACATGAGCCTGATCGGCTTGAAGGTCAAAGTAAAGAGGGTACATGGTAAAACAAGATTTAAAGAGCAATATGATGGAAGCTGACTGTAGTTGTCACCTCAGTGGAGGCTTGGAAGCTGCTGGAGGATGGACTCCTTGCAGTCAAGATGCCATGGAGAGAACCATGAGTGTAACTTCAAAGAGATGGAACTGTGTTAGCAAATTATGTGCTGTTAAATCCAAAATGTTTCAATAAAGGTCCCAGCAGAAAGGAGAAACATGCTTGCCAGCATGGTCTGTGTCAGGCACTGCCTTAGGCTGAGAGATCTCATTCCCTCTGCACTTTCTGCCGTGCCTCTCCAAGGGTTCACCTTCCACTGCTGCCTGCTGAGGCCACACACCAAACCCCACCAGAAAATGGACTTTTTCCAAAGAGTTGCTTCGAAAACTGGAAATATACAATATGAAAGTTGGAAGAGTTTTGTTCATCCTGAATCATGTATCAAAAAGAGAAAATCAAGAGATGTTTTGTCACTGAAAGTATTAATCCTTTGTAAAGCAAGTTTTCTACAGCTCAGGAAAGCAATGCTGGGCATTACCTGTAAATGAAAGCAGAATATGCCAGTGTACTGCCAGTGAAAAATTTTCACAGAAACTTGTGTTAGGGACTGTCAGTACATGTTGATGTAGACATCTTTTAAGAATGCTTTCTTATGGATCCACTGGAACATCTTTGTGGATGCAATGCTGTAAGCATGAATAACCTTGACCGGTTTGGCACATTCCCTTCTCATCTTAAATAACCAGGTTTTTTAGTAGCAGATGCAATGTGTGAGGGGAAAATTAGATTTTTCTGCTTCCAAGAGTAGGTCAATGACTATTCCTGTTTACTAGGATTGCCCTCATACAAATTTTTTTTGGTAATCACTTGTTAACTTATTTTGTTAACTTGGCCAACTTTGGAGGTTGACAAGCTCTGTGATTAATTGCCTGCACTGCAAATCCCTGAGATAATCCTCCAGGTGAGATGTGAGATACATTGCTGTGAGAATTTGGGAAAGGTGGCTTTGTCCATGATTGATCTGTACCTTGAACAGGAGAATCTGTTTAATAAACATAATAAATTCCTAAACATAATGCATACATTAATATGAGAGCATTAATTTTCCAACTTATTTATTTCCTAAAAATTAGAAACTCATATTTCAAAATTAGTATGTATATATGCATAGCAAGTTTATTTAAAATAAGAGATAATTTGCATGAGCTTTCCATAATTTTTGCAAAACAATGTTAATTACCCTTTTTAATGATACAGAGCATCCCGAACTTGATTTTTCATGGTTTTCCATCTTTGTAATTCCAGCCCTAATTTCCATTAACATAACTGTATTGCAAAAACTTGGCTTCAAAACAAACTCACAGTACAAGTGTTGTCTTGAAAATGAGGAGGAATGTTTAACTAGCATGTCATTTTGTCTTGGGGAGTCTTTTTTTCTCTAATAACCAAGAATTCTTTCCAAAAGGAGGCACCTTGATCAGAAAATTGAGAATCTTGTGTGTTGTTGTATATATACTTTTATATATAAATATATATATGTTATAGTATATATCCATATGCTATGACTCCATACAGTTATTGAACAAAGCTACATAAAAGGTGTAAAATAAAATAAGGCATCACTCAAATTCATAAGTTCCTACAGAGGCTGATTTGAAACCTCCTATTGAGAAATGACTTGCAAGACAAGAGTTGGTGCAGAAT
Organism: Pyrgilauda ruficollis; assembly: GCF_017590135.1. Lineage (NCBI taxonomy): Eukaryota > Metazoa > Chordata > Aves > Passeriformes > Passeridae > Pyrgilauda > Pyrgilauda ruficollis. The sequence continues at coordinate 4,102,029 of NW_024527822.1, read as the reverse complement.
TCATCTCAGGGTATTTTTGATTTATAAATCTGATTTTTTATTTATAACTATAAATGTGAATATAAATTTCCAAGGGCAAAACTAATGTTAGTTCACGTAATTCCATCACATCCTAGACAGTCTCATTTTCTTTACACTGTCTTTTACATCTTTTCACTGTATTATATGCTACCTATCTTCACATTATCCAGGTAATTTCCAGCAGAATGTGAAATGTTTTTGTCACATATAACCTCATTCTGGTTACTTTATTTTTCTTTTACTAGAAGAAATCTTCACATAAATTTCATTTATACTGTCTTCCTTACCTTTTTTTTTAAATCCTGGCTCTGCTGATTTTAATCTCTGCAGACATGATGAGCTTGTGTGTATGCCTGTGAGTGTGTTTAAGGAATCTGTACTTTTGTTAAATAAGAATAACATTTAATCAGCTGATACTTATGACTGTGACATAGGAAAGTCAGGAATATATTGTGTACTTTTAAAAAAGTTACATTAACCAGAAGCTTTGAAACTAGTTTGCCTGTGATCTCTGGTCTGTTATCTGCATGCTCATACTGCTCTGCTGAGTCTTATGAGTCTACTGAAAACTTGCCAAGGGGATGCTGATACAAAGATTTTAAATTGGAATTAGACTGAAATGAAATTACAGTGCTTTTCCCTGTTCCTTTCTTAAGCAGCTTTTTTCTTCCACTGGTTTTGTGACAACTGAATATTAATTTAATTCTAAGATTCAGAATGATTAAACTTAAATTGCAGCAGATTTTTTTCATGGATCACCAACGCCAACTATATTGTAAAATATGTACTGACATTCTGCAAGAGATAAAGATTGTTTACTGTACATTGCTGAATCCCAAATAATCCTCTTGAGCTTTTCCTAGTGATAATCCTTCCCACTGCTATTATGAGTAGTGGTAATAACTCTTCCTTCAACATAGAGTGATAATTCTTCCTCTTTACCCCCATAAACCTCTTTTACCCTCATAAAATTTCCAATAAACTAACTCAAACTTGCAAAGCAGAAACAAATCATCATCAGTTTTAACTGAGAGATAACACAATGCATTTCCAAAGGCTGCAATTAATCCTAGGACAGCAGTATTCAAAAACTCCAGCACCCAACTAAGAAAGGTATTGTTACCTGACATGTTTTATCTAAAAAAAAGTGCATTGTAAAGGCATACGGGTCTTAAGAACTGCTGGTTCACTTTCTATTTCTAGTTTTCTATTCTAGTGAGAGCTCAGGCAGACTGCCTCTCCATTTCCCTCTTTGGAAGGTGCCTGCTTCTGCTGGAAGCTCTTTGAGCCGGGTATTCTCTCTCTCTTTATCTTTGCGCTGCATTCTGTTGTGTTTGGCACAAAGAAATGATAGAAATGCTGAAGTGGGTACAAGGAATTAGGCTGGAGTATGCTGCTTCCCAGCCAGATCAGCCCAGCAGCCCCAGTTGGATGGCTGGCTGTTCAAAACACAGTTTAGGGGGCAGGAGAGAGGGGAGTTTGCAAAAAAGCAAACAAGTTATTGCCTCAACAGCCTCTATCCAGTTAAGTTGCTATGGTGCCTGGCACGACAGGAATGAGAGGTTCAAGTAAATTTCCGCCTATTGGTAAAATAAATAACAAAACCTATTTTCTCTGCATGTGGAGAGCTCTCCTCTCCTCTCCTCTCCTCTCCCTCTCCCTCTCCTCTCCTCTCCTCTCCTCTCCTCTCCTCTCCTCTCCTCTTGTTTCATTCATGCCAGTATCCCAAACACTATTTTTGATGCAAACCATTACAGGATTAGGAGCAAAGAAGTTACTCCCTTAACAGTGAACTAAATGCTGTTCTGGGTTGCACCCACATAAATGCAGAATAACTTCATTGAAATAAACAAGCCAGAGCTGCAACTGGTGTAAACAACTTTCTCCTTTGTCTCAGGGAAATTACACCAATTTTCTTCAAATGTATATCAAACTCAAAGAGATCAAATTTATTTATCCAGATCCCATTTAGGGCACTATCTGGACCAGTCTCAAAGAGAATGATTTGCTCTCACCAGTAGCATGAAGTATTTATTTTGTTTCCTTTTCCCCCTCTACTTACTTCTGCTTTTCACATGGTGTCAGTCACACACATTCTTCTAAACAATGTGAAGAAGTGATAAGCAAAAAATGCATTGACTTATGCTACTGAGCTTAAACTCTTGTTTACAAAAATATCTTAAATAGGTGCTATTATCAATAGGAAGCAAGGGTGAGATGTTCTCTGAGAACAAAAAACAAAAATGGAAGAAAAGGTACTGGAATAACACAACGCATTACATAGTAATTAATCATCACTGCTGTGTCTTAGCTGTCTAGGAGCTATGAGGGATTAAATAATGAAGCAGCTGAATTGCTGTTTAAAGATACACAGTTTATTGTTAAAAATCTGAAATAAAACCCTGCTTCCACAGCCAATTGGGTTGTAGCCAAGACTGCCTTAATCTTTTAAAAAATGCCATAGGCAATTGTCTTTTATAGATACACAGGACATACCTCAGCAGCAGGAAAAATAGTCAAGAAAATTACGAAAGATAGAGTTATATATTAATTTAATGTATACAACCTGCTAGGACTAAAGCCTCAGGCTTCTCAAGGCCAAATAATAGCTCTCTAAGCTGCCAACACTCACTCAGAATTAACAAAATAGTGAATAAGGGAGAAATGGTGGATAAAATTTATTCAGGCTTTCAAAAGACCTTTGGTAAAGACCCTTAGAAGAGACTGTTAAGGAAACTTGGTAACCATGGAGTGAGAGTTAAAACTTCACATGGATTAGGACCTCACTAGGAGATAGGGAACAAGGGAAGGAATAAGATTCTATTATTACTGTAAAAGAGGTTAGAGGTGCAGTAGCCTCCACACCAGTGTTTTTTGTCTGTGCCAAATCGCAGCGTCCATACTCATGAGCAGCTCCATTGAAATCTGCTGCTGACTGCGGTGGGAAGTTTGTTGTTACTTGCTTCAGGAAGTTTAAATAAGGTTTAGAGGACATGATGGAATATTTATAGACAGTCTGAAAGGGGAAAAGCTCAGTAAATTAACCACACGAGTTGGACATGCAAATCAGGTGGATGTAGTTAAGAGCTGAGACAGCCATGAAGGACTGTAAAATCACCTCCATGGACTTGTAGGGGCAGTGGTGTTCTGGTCTCCAAATCACCCTATCAGTGGTGTCACTCTCTGTTCAGATTTCCTCCCTGCCAATTTGCTTTGGGAGGGTAGTATGAGTGTTCACTAGATAGCATTTTATGTCATTCCTTTGAGCCTCTAGGTTAGAGGAATATCTGCAGAGGAAAAAAAAAACCCAAAAAATAATAATAATTAAAAAAACAAACAAACAAACAAAAAAAAACCCAAACAAAAAAAAAATCAAGAAAAATTAATGAGATCAAATTTCCAAAGAAATTATACTTTAGAATTACTGTGACTAAGTTAAATCTTGTGTGAAGGAAGTTAAGTTATTTTTATTATGGGTCCTGGAGCAAGAGCACGAGCTGCATTCTGTACTTTCCTCTGAAGTCACCTATTCTTGACTCAGGTGTGTCAGACCATTAGGTCTTAGCAGGGTTGATGTGCTGCTGTTCATATCACTCAGTGTGTATTACTGGCTGCAAAACTTAATGTGCCTTAATCCCCATAAACCAGTGTGTCAGCTAAGCATTCAACACCACTTCCCTGCTTTCTTAGCTTGACACAAGTTCAGTAGATGCCGTCAAGCTGAACATAATTTTGGAGAAAGCTTTGTTTTCTCTATGAAACAGATCTATTCCAAACTCCATCTAAAAATCCTATGCATGTTCAAAGAGATGAATAATGCAGTTGCTCTATTAGGAGGACAAATATGACAAAAATAAGTGAAAAAGTAGATAAAAATAGATGGGAAGATGATGGCCCATTACCAGCTATGCAAAATTTTGGAAGCATAAAGTACAAATAATTCCAGTAGCAAGGCTGAGGAAGACTAGTTTGTCTCACTTTGCTTGGTACTATGGCCCTGAATCAGCTGCTTGAAAACACAAAGAAAATGCACAAGTCTAAGGCGAAGAGAATGAGGACAGAAACTTTGTTGATGGCATGAACTTGCTTGGCTTAGTAAAACTGAGAGCTGACTGCAAAGATTTGCAAAAAGACTGTACAAGGCTAAGTGGGAGAGAGATAAAATGGAAAATTAAATTCAATGTGGATAAATGTAAAGTAACTTACACAGGTAAAAGCAATAAAGCTTTAGTTACAAAATTATGGGCTCTGGGCTGACTATTATCATTCAAGAGAGAGATATTGGGAATATCATAGCTAGTTCTGTAAAAACATCAACTCAGTATTCAGTAGAAGTCAAAAAGCAAATCAAACCTTAGGAAATATCAGGAAGTGAATAGAGAACAAATAGGTAATGTTATTATGCTAGTGTATAAATCTGTGATATGCTTGCACCTTCAATGCTTTGTGCATTTCTGATCTTTCTGTTTCAGCCAGAAGTTGGAAAGGCACAGAAAAGGGCAGAATGGCTGATCAAAGGTGTGGGAAACGATGAGGTGGACCAGGACTCCTGGGGAAGAGGTGGTGCAGAGCAGGGGCAACAAGGAGGTGAAGAGGGATCAACTTCTGATACATGAGCTTAAAGTCATGAGAATATTCTGCCACACAGTTCAGAGCAGGCAAACTGGAGTAATTCCTTACACATATGTGAAAACTACTGATTCTAAAATTTACCATTGTGCTAAATGTGCCTCGTATGTTGTCACTGTCATATTTTCTGGAAAAATCTCTTTGCCCAGGATTCTTCTCCTGGGAAGATGAGAAGCCTCAGAGAAAAATGAAAACAATAATTATGTGATTTGCTTCTCCTGTATTTTGCTGCTTTGGAATGTGATTTGGACATTGTTTACCAACAGGTGCATGTTTGATTGGTTTCATGTGAATTATTTTTACTTAATGACCTATCATGGTCAGGCTGTGTCAAGACTGGAGAGAGGCCAGGGTTTTTATTGTCATTCTTTGTAGCCTTCTGTCTATATCCTTTCTGTGTTCTTTAGTATAGTTTTAGTAGAGCATTCTTTAACATTATATACTAACGTAAAATAATAAATTAGCCTTCTAAGACCATGGAGTCAGATCCTCAAATTCTCCTTCGTCCTGGGGACTCCAGCAAATACCACAGTATGTGTGAAAGGAGAATACACTAAGGGTGACATAATAGAGACCACCTCTGTTTCTGGCTTGTAAAACATGAGCAGTGAAGGGCTTTCTGGCTCTTCTTTTACCCTGGGCAGCTGTCCCTGGTCTGTCAGAGACAGACAGTTGGGCTAGGTGTGGTTTTGATCTATATACCTCAACTGTGCATGTATAAGTTACTCCTAGAAGGCAGAGAGGTGTACACACACACTAAAACAGGCATATGCAGGGACAGAGAGGCTGCTCTCAGTGCAAGAAGGGAGGGAGCACAAAAAGGAGCATCCAGGGAATTTCAGAACCTTGTATGTTATTGTTTTATCCTCTGGAATCTTAGGCTGATCAGCCTACATATCAAAAAGCACTTTTTTGCAATCAGTGGAGTTGGTTTAGGCCCTCAGGGCAAAGCTCTGGTCCATTCCCATTGCAGATATGGTTTCCAGATAGAATTCACTCCAAAGAGCAGAAAAGTCACTCTTTAGTGACTAGGTGCATCTATTTGTCATTCTATCTGTATCTTTCACTGTCCTTTTTTTGTGTTTTCTCTGATAAGGGACCTTGGTGACTGAAATATAGATCAAAGCACCAGCCTAAGGCTGGTCAAAAGAAAAGGGAAGAGAAAAAAAGTAAAAATTTATGTCATTGAGCTTAAAAGATTCTTTCTTATTTTCTGCCCTTTCTATACAAAGATTTTCTGTCTCATCCTGCATTTAGCATATCCTATAGTTACTTTGAAAGAGGTGTAAAAGGGAGAGACAAAACAAAAGATTTTCCTTTCTTATATTGTAGCTATATTTAATTCTTAACTTGAACTGTTTCATTATACTTTGGATTAGATGGTGACTTATTGTGCTTTATGTGTCATATCTATGGTGCTCATTAACCTTTTCTACGAGTGCTTTCATGAATCCTTACAAAGGCATGAGCCCAGTGACTTTTGATCCTCTGTGTTTGATTACTTTGGTTTTAAAAGCCAAATATAACAGCCCAGCTTGTTATGTGTTAATTGTGAGGAAAGGCACATAATTTAATGTATAACTTGCCATAGTACCCGTATTTGAGGTACAAGGTCTAGAACTGTTGAAATTTCTTTTCATACCACTGAGACTCAAAAACATTAGATAATAGTTTTCTTTTACTAGAAGAGGGAACACTTCTGGCTATAAAAAAGACTGGAAAGCTGGTTGTGTCTGAATTATCTTTCTTTTAGCACAAGCTAGTTTGTAAATCCTCAGATATTTATATAAAGGGTTCTGTTTGATTTATTAAATAAATATATAAGTGCAACCTTTTTTATTCCATCATTATAATTCCAATAGCTACTCTTACATTTATCCTTATTATTGTCATAAAAGTAATGTTCATGCTTTTTCCTGTGTTTCTGCAGTAGCATCAGGGCATACTTATCCATCACATTTTTTCATGAGTTTTATGAATGTGTGACACTGTTTTCACTACCTACAGTTTGATTTAACTATATTCAGTTTTATTACAGTGCCCAGAATGGGTTGTTAGGCTATAGCAATAGATCAGCATAGCTTCACCAAGCTCAGTACAACTTTACTCCCTTGAAGCATTGGATGTGATGCTTTTAGTGGGTGTGTGCTGTTGAAAACAGCATTCTTCTTTCCTCCAAAACCAGAAAAAATTTTTGCAAAGTTACAGCTGTGGCAAATTTAGAGCCAATACTTTCTGTTATAATATCATTTGTGATAGCAAGGTAAAAAAAAAAAAAAAAAACAAAAACAAAAACCCTAACTTTTCAAGATTTTGGTTTAGTGAGGAAATTTCTCTGATGTTCTTATTATAGTGAAAAGTACTATACTCTGACAATGACTTTTATCCAAAACTTACTCTAAAATGCAAATGCAAATTTATAGCCTCAAAATATAAGCCATTTACTGCCAGATGTTTTGCAAGCTGTTCTGTAACATCACATAAAAAGCAATGAAGTAAAGACAGAGCCATAGCAATATATATGATAAGGAGATACAATTGGGATAGAGAAGGGTGTTAGCTTTGTAAAATTTACAGTAATGTGAAGAAATCAAGGTGTTCTTGGAAACTGAGTAGAGACAAGCTAATTTTGAGTGATTTTTTTTTTAAGATTACGCAGAACATTCCGTTAAGAAATTGAATAAATTTATATACTTTGCAATGCACCATGAGCACCATCAAACTTTCCTCCCTGTTAAACCAAATGAGGAAATAAGTTTAGGACTTAAAAACCCCATTTTGAGGTTGTGTCTTTCTCCCACCCAAAGATCTTTCTGATGCCACAGAGGGATTAATGGTTAGACATCTCACATGAGAAATGCCAAGCCACTATCAGTACTGATAATGGTCTTCTTGATCTTACCACGTTTCTGTCACTTTCTCTGTGTGTACCCCTGCCCAAGTAATTTTGATCTCCTTTTGTCAGTGGTGACTGCACATTTTTTGAGACCAAGGTTAGTACATTAACCAGATGGAAAGAACAGGTTTTGATCATGAAGGACATGAAAAAGATGAAACATGTGTAGGCAACTCCTGAGCTACTGTTTCATAGTCATTTTTACTTCAGGACATAACAGTCCAGCCTCAATAGACATTGGTAGCTGAAAACCACAAAAGCTGGCAACAGCAACAGGTGGTTAAACAGAGAGGAAACTGAAAAAAATTACCTGTGACTGGAGAAATCAACGGTTTTGGAATGCAGACCAGGGTTTTTTTATTATTATTTTTAAGATCAAAATGTAGCAGGAGGTGAATGACTTATGTCCCCTGCATATATTTCATATCCCTTTATCACTGCCTGTGATGCAGATCAGGGTCTTCAGACAAACCAGAGTTACAAAAGAGGAAAATAGAGCAATACCCAGAAGTCAAGAGGTGATTTTTACTAATAACAATAGTATTTTATTTCACTCTTAGCTGTTAGAGTAGTGTCTGCATAGAAATATTCTTTGCATGAGAAAGAAAGTGAACACATTTTTTTGCTTTATTGTGTTCTGTGTTTTAGAGGAATAATTTAGGTTTGTGTTAGTGGGAAAACTGGGCCTGAGAGTTAATTCCTCATATAATTTGTGCATGAAACCCTAATCTGAGGTGAGAGAAGAAGGCACTAAAACACAATGTAAGGGAAATAATAAGCAGAATTTTCACAGAATCATAGAATCCTTAAGGATAGAAAAGACCTCTAAGGTCTTTGAGTCCAACTGTTAACCCAGCACTGCCAAGTCCACCACTAAATCACATCTGCATATTTTTCTAACATTTCTGTCTGTTCAGGGGTCTACAATGCTGAGTAGTCTCCATTTACCGAGATCTCTGACAGCATTAGAAGGTGGTACTGTCTTCAGTGTTTCCCAGCCTTCTTCCTTTAGACCCTCTACAGCAGGAATCGTGAGGATGGGAACTGTGCCTTGCTGCTCTGCATGGCTTTCAGCAGGGATGCCTCCTTTATTTGTTTCTTAAGTGCCTTACACATCTGTGGAGCAGGATAAGTCATAAATAATAATAGCAGTGCCACTGCTTCCCTCTCATTAATAGCGAGTCACTAGAGATTCGCTCATGGTGATGCACAGTGCATGACACTGCACACATTAGGGCTTCCATCATGCAGACTGTCAGCATGATTGCTTTCACTAAATACAGCCATTGCACACAGTGAAATATGCTCAACTGGGGCACTGCTAGTAAAGCAGCTTTGCAAACAAGAATGCATAACTTTCATAATTCTGCTCTCGAGACTAAAAGCTTGGAAAAATGCTGGAGATTGTGAGCAGGAGGTGAATATGTTAGCCCTTTTCTCACAGGAATCCAAGCAGTGGATCTTATTCCCAGAAATCTGCCTCTAGTCTCTCTGGGGAAACCATTCACTGACTTTCTTAAGTCCATGAACTCTTTGGGTCAGTGATCATCTTAATCCACTCCACAGGGTTTAGAACAACTGAGACTTACTCTTGACTGCCATGGTAAATGGCAATTACCATGATAATTAACTAATTATGTTAGCCAAACTGGCAAAAGAAACTTTTAAACAAGATGTATTGATGCTCTGTACTGAAGGAAGCAGCAGTAAAACCCCAGCTCCTCTGGACAACTACATTGGTCTCATCTACTGAAGCTGTTTACGGTCAGTGGACAGCAGCAAGGTCTCCAAGATCACAAGCCCAGGGCCTGCACGCTCCTGTGGAGGAGCTTCCACTGTCAGTGGAACACCTAAAGCTGCATGGTCAGAATAGATGACATGGAAAATGTTCCCAAAACTCTCCAAAACTGTCCTTCCCTCACATTGCCTTTGGCTTCCACAGCCATTCTCTGCTGCAGGCAGTGCCACAAGATCAGTTGTGCACCTCACTGATGTGTTTGGCCAATAATTTCCCTCCCTGCTTTTTCTCTTTCAGTGGATCCTGGTGCTATTACTCTCAAAGAGTGACTTAAGATAACAGTCTTAGCTGGAAGGAAAGTGTTGTTTGTTTAGGAAAGCTTTCTGGAAGGCAGTTCTCCAATCTGGTTTATTGCAAGGCCATCCCAAGGGAGATGGCAGGAATATAACACCAACCTCATCCAGATGTGCGTGGGAAGTAATTTTGAAATAGTACCCAGTGCTTCTGTGGAGATTAACTCCATACCCCTCAGAAGTGCAGAATATTAGCTTCTATATCAGATACGGTGTGAAATAGCTACCAAACTTCAAATTTGTCTCATTTAATTCCTAATAACCTCCACAGCTAGGCAAGCCTTTGGGGATTGTGTATTCTTATTCCTCCATGAATTCACTTGGATTCATGTGACTGTAGAGAAGGGTAGCATAGAACAACCACTCTGTAAATAGACACCATTGGAGCAGATGCTCCCAAATTCCAAGTGTATTTCAATAAGTTTTCTGGTCTTCTCACCAGAAACATGCCATGATCACACACAATGCCTAGGTGAATATTTTGAAGGTAGGGAACAAAGCCATGGCCGCAGTTAAGTCAGCTAGGATATTGCTTTGGAGCTCATCCAGAGAAAGGCTCATCCCAAGAACAGTAGAAAAAACAGTGAGACTAACCATTTTGCTGCAGAATTACCTGTGTCTCCCTGAAGCAGCTGCATTTTTCTGGAAAGAATAACAGAGTAGATGGAACAGTCCAGATTCAAAATGGCAATAAACTATCTGTTTTAAATGCACTCAGCATTTTTCTGTGGAGAAACAAGGAAAAGTGTGCGAAACCATAGGAAAAATTGAGTTGAGCAAAATTACATTTTACCATTCTAGAAAAAACATGATGCAGAAACTCATAAAACCTAAAACTCCACAGGGTTCATCCTGCCAGAGAACCAGTTCTGAATAGCAGTATTTTGACAAATATAGCTTTTTTTTTTTAATTATATAATGAATGCTGGCTTATTTGCATATGGTAATTGGCCTTGTCTGCCACTTCTGCTTGACAGTCTGCTCTTCAGCAAATGCTGCTTTGTTTGTCACTTTCCAAGATCCATGGCTGTCTATGGAGCAGCAGTCTTTTCATTTTTATAGATTTCTAAGTGATGTTAATGAGAATAATCTGGCACAAGAAGGAAAAAAATCTGGTTTCATTTCTGGGCTCTGGACACAAAGAAAACTCCAAAAGAATGTATTAGAATTGTAATATGTTTTTTGTGCCATATTGTTGCACTATGTAATTTGAAAATTGATAGCTTTACGTACTACACCAGCTGGATTATTCTTTCAGTATCTTGGCACAATTTATTTTTCTGACATTATAGAAAACTTTTAAAATCTCAAAATCATAGAATCATAGAATTGCTAAGGTTGGAAAAGACCTTTAAGGTAATCAAGTCCAAGCATCAACCCAGCACCACCATGCTCATTATCAAACTGTATCCTCCAGTGCCAAATCCACACATTTTTTTTTTAATATTTCCAGGGATGGTGACTCTACCACTTCCCTAGACAGCTGTTCCAATGCTTTACAACCCTTTCAGTAAAAAAAATTCCCAACATCCAATGTAAATCTCCCCTGGCACAACTCAAGGCTGTTTCCCCTCATTTTGTCACTTGCTATCTCGAGAAGAGACTGATACCCACATGTGTGAGTGCATGCATGAATAAACCCGTTAAATTTACAAGGCTATTACAATAGTAATTGTAAAGTTTTAATGATATTTTCTGTAGCATTTTAAGAAAAACCAGGCAGAAGCCAGAGCTACCAAACAAAACTTCACTGTCATTCTGGGAATTCAATCTTTGTACGTTGCATCTGCATATGAAGAAGTTTTAACAAGCCTTTGTATGCCAAGAAATATGCCATCATATGTACGCCATCACTTCTTCTGCACACAAAGTTTTCTCAGAGTGGGAATAAAGATAAACACAGTGTCACAGTCTGTGCTTTACTACACAAGAGACAAGTACGACTGAAGGCAGCTGACAGGTTGGGAAAGCCACTGCTATGTTGTGCTCTTCAGGAGTCTAAAACCCGTTTTAGCACTAAGGGTTAAAAGGAAAAGCCGGTCACTTTCCATCTCAGGGTCCATGGGTAGCTAAGAACTGAAGTACATAAAACCAGATGAGAGTGGATCTTTTGGTAGTTTTTATTTCTGCAAAGAGGATACTAAATTCCAGCCCAACAGGAGCTTCTTGAGGGAAGGACTGTAGGTGAAATGGGAAAAGAAAGATCAGCTATATTCTGTGCATCACCACTAATGGAATAATACTTCTGTGTAGGAGACTTTGCCTCAGTTAGGAGAAATGGTAGATTTACGTAGGAAACATCCAACTGGCATTTCCAAAATTAAGACAAGGCATGTTACCCCCAGCAATCTTAGGGAAAAGCTAAATCTAGTGAACCCATGTTTCACTTGTTTGCTGCAGTGTTGCATTAGTGTGACACAATGCATACAACACAGGTGATGCACACACTGAGGGAGAAGTCAGAGGAAGATAAAACACAGAACTGAAGAAAGAAAATAATGGATGAAAAGTAAGCAAGATACAAAAGGAGAAAAAAAGAAAGAGAAATTTTTAATGCAAAGTCAAGTGGGAGAAAGAAGCCCTACCAAAAGGAAATAATATGTAAATGTCTTTGCACAATTTTAAAAAATTCAAGTTAGTATGAGTTGAAAACCACTTATCAACCAAGGCATGGATACAGCTCTCAACTGAGACATTCCCTCATCTCCAGAAGAGACCATTTAAGTGCTTGGTTTAAGTGAAGGATTAAGAATCAGCTCAGCTCATGAAGGGGTTTTCATTCTCCCTCCTCAAATCCTCACTAATTAGTCAAAACTGGTTGGTTGGTCAGGTTAAGTGCCACCAGCAGACATGTGTGTGCTCCCAGGTCTGGTCCTACCTGTACAGACAATATTGACAAACACTGAAGGCTCCTCTGTCTTTTCTAAGTCAGTACCACACCTACAAGGACATGACCCCGTCTAAAGCAGCAGCATTTACAACACAGAACAGGAGCATAAATTAGGGTTCATTAATTGCTTAAGCTGATAGGCAAACTGGCCTGCCCGAGGCATGGTAACACATTTCTCTGCTTCCCTTGCAAGTGGCAGGAACAGGTTACAGCAGGCAGGCAAGGCACAAAATATCTGACACTGCCAGAGTAGGTCAGGAAAAGCTTCCCAGATCCCTCAGCCTAAAGACTGCAGGTTTCTGACAGGTGATATCTTCATTGACTGCAGGTTTTTGAACCATTTTTCATAAAAGAAGCATATGTGTTCTTAGAATACTCTGAGTTGGAACAGAACTGCAAGGAGCATTGAGCTCTCAGTGGGGGAAAAGGCACCAATGTACCTTAATAAAGGAAACAAATCTGGCTGTACAAGACAAAGGCAGCAAAAAATATGAGAAGAATATTTGTTTAAATTACAGAAAATTAGAAATCAGACAAACAGATGTCATGATGAGCAAAACCACAAGAGAATCACAAGAATATCTATCCTGTTAAAATATACATTAATGTCACAATTCAAAATGACAAGAGATATTTTTAACTTTTCTAAATTAACTTTGTAATTTCAGCTGTTTGGCAAATGCAGCTGCTGTTCTGTAATCAATGGTATTTGATCAATTTCTATCACCTGAAGATCTGGCCCCTGTTGTGCCAAAAGAGATTGTTAATTATTTCAGTACACAGTGCACAACCAGCTCATGAGATCAGTGCAAAATTAACATATTACAGATGTGTGTGCTTATTCCTTTACCATTTGGGAGTCATAGCTACAAGACTTCTTCCACAGTCATGCAGAGTATAATTTATTGAAAATAAATTGTTCATAATTATGGAATTCCAGGAGCTTTAAACATATGACTGATTTCTGCACTTAGATGAAATTATGAGAGTTGGCAAGCACTAATTATGACTGCTGACATTTGTTTTATTGGTCTGATTTCTCATGGTTGCTGTTCTCTGCTGAAATCCATGGCAAAAAAATTGCCATTACCATTGATGGAAATAATGATATTGTAGATCACGTAACTCTCAATAGTTTGCAAGAAATCTGCTTCCAAAGTCAAATTTTCTCTTTTCTTTTTGGCTTTGTTCTTTTGATAGATGCTCCCAGCCAGTAAAGAAAAATCAATTTAAATGAATAAGCAACGAACAGCATTCATATCACTTTTATTTCACTTTGCTTCCTTGCTTGATTCTAATGATTGTTTATTTCAGTACTGAGAGAAGCTTCACTACGTGGCCAAGCCATCATAAATAAGAATCAAGTAAGTAAATAAAATCACAAGCCCAAGTCAGTATCAGCATTTACTCTCAGTCATTACAAAGATCTTCTTAATAATAACAAATGTAAGTTCAGGAAAGTCCAAGCTGTTCATAGTTTAGATGGGGCTCACAAATTGCAGGAGATGACAGCAGTCTTTTAATACTAAAAAACAAATTATGACCCAAATCAGATGTGTTGTCAGACAGAGGAGAAATTTTACACTTTTTATTAAGTTCATGGTTCTGCTTTCTTTAATTTGTTCTCAAACAAGGGGGGAAATGAGGATGAATTTGTATAGAGACAGCTGGCACAACAATGTATTGCAAGGGATGAGAGCTGAAAATGAAGCATGAGCAAGCCACGGCAGAGAACAATGAGCCATCAAGGACTGTCAGCCCTGTCAGAAGGACCTCTGGGATCAGGGCAAAGCTAGGACTGACAGGCTGTCCCCACTCAGTCCACTGATCCTGCTTTCTGACAGTGGTGGAATGACCCTCCTTCTCCCCTGCCTCCCTTGGATGGCCTGATCTTTGTTTCTCTCCTCCCTGGTCACAAGGTTGGACCTCCTCACTGGCAAAACTATTCCCTGTCCTCATAAACATTCTTCTTGTGTAGTGCTGAGACAAAACATCCATGCAGAAAGGTCACCAAATACAGCCAGGCTCAGTGGGGGTAAAAGTGAAATATTGTATCAAGGATCTCTGATGGCTTGAATTGACTCAGAGCCCCATCAGTCCTGTATTATAACCCTTTGAAGCAGTGAATGCTTGAAAAAGGCAGAGCAAAGAAAGCTGTGGGATTTGAATATGGAAGTACACACATACCTGCTGATACCTAAAGCAACCTGGTATTTGTACTGATAATGGGAAGTCCATAACCTTTCCTCAAAGAAATGTTATTTTTTGCTTTTGTTTTCCTTTAATTTTTTTAACAGAAAAGGGGGAGGTGTTGTGGCGCACCAGTTTAGCTGTTCTCTTGCACTGGGTGATTGGGAATTTGCACAGAATAGTTTTATATTGCACTGTATAGCTTATGTTACATTATGTGGTTTATTACCCCTTTCCCCCACCACAAGGCCTTTCCCTCACTCACCCCAGTACCCCCCTGTGGTCTCTCCTGGGTTACCCCTCCCCTTGCCACTCCTCACTGGTATCCATTGGCTGTGGACCTCTCCTTCTGTCCCCATTCCCGGGGTATAAAAGCTCCCTGCTGCCAGGGAACACTCTCTTTTCTCCCATGGGTTTGTCCGCCTGATGTGTGTCTTGGAATAAAGGAGAACATTCCCACATGGAGGAGAGCACTTCTCAATCTTTTACCTTCGTCTATGAATTATTGTGTGGGCAAGGGTCCATAGCTAGCTGGAGTGGACCCCAACAGCCCAGGAAATTTCTTCAATTTTTCAAGGGATTCAACTGCCCTAGGAAACCTAGAAATTCAGTATCTCTACTCTCACCTGTCATTTGCATGTGCCTTCAAAGTCACTTAATTTATCCCACCCTCACAAAATGGTTACAATTGGAGAGGACTTTAATTCCAACACAGCTTTAGCATAAGCTTAAAAAAGTGTGCGTTGGCAGCACCACTTCTTATTCATTGCCTGTGAAAAGGGTGTAAGAACCTGGCCTTGATAGAAATCACTTTCAGGTATCTAAAGTTGAGGGTGATGTTCCTTGAAGGAAAGGGAGAGAAACTATCTTGGCTACTGGGAAGAGTATAAAACATGGCTTAGATGTTCCCTACCTCTTTCTGAACTATTTTTTTTTTTTGTTTAGGTCATGCCTGCCACCATGTTTTAAGCTTTTTGAGAGTTTGCAGAACTAAAGAAAAGGTGAGTTCTCAGTCCTGGTAGATGTAACTTTAGTTTCCCCCTACCTGGGTTGCACATTAATATTTTTTTTTGCAGGAGATTGGTGCAGAATTAAAGCTTCTTCCGTAGCATTTGTTGTTGTGTTTGTTGTTGTTAGAGCTTCAAATTCCCAGTTCTGGTTTGCATTTCAATTCTTCAGTAGAAGTTTTCTGAAAGCTTAAGGTCTTTTGATTTGTTCACTTGCTTTTCTAGCTATAATTTTTATATTTTGTAAAAACTAGGTTCCCTTTGCCTAACTGTAGGAATTCTCCTAAGGTGTTCAAATTAGGCTTCCTACCATGACTAGTAAGGACATCACAGCCCTGGGATCACTTTGTGCAGGTGCTATATCTGTGTGCATTGAGGGTAGAGGGATTTCAGCTGACTAGATTTGGTGAAACCTTTCCTAGCCTTTAATCTGTAGAACACACAAGGGAAGCCCAGGTCCCTCCTGAGAATTTTCTGGGATTCAGCTGGACATACCTAAAGACAGTGGATCCAAGGCAGCTTTGAATGCGTTACTAGTGGCTGCTCTGTGGTTTGCACCAAGCTCTACTCTCACAGCAGATCTCCTGTATTTCGGGGTTTGATAAATTGGGATGTTAAATTCATCAATTTTATCACAAAGTACGGAGGTAGAGTGTTAATGCATGTCGTAACTAAACCCCATGAAAAGTAGAACACAATTCTAGAAGGGAGTCAAGAGCACAACAGACTAACATAGACACCACTGCCCATGCTGCAAAATGAAAAAAACAGTTTGCAGCTGGGAAAACAGGATCTTTGCACATTTGTCCCTCTTATTCCTTCCAATAATTTCCAAACTTATTGTGCTCATAGGTTTTCCTTCTTTCCTGAAGCACACTTGAAAAAAAAAAAAATTCCTTCTTGTTGAACTCCACTTTTTTGCTAGCCATTATTTTCTGTGACCTACAGTGACATGCAGAGCTGGCTGGAATGTCAGCTGCTTACATCTCCAGCATCCCTGCAAGATGATCGTGTGTCCATGGTGACACTGTGGCAGAAACATTTTATAAAGCATCAGCATTACCTTCAAGTGAGAATTTCTTAATTTTGCCCATCAGTTTTCTCCTCCAAAACCAATTTTCTCTATTGAGGTAGTAATGATAATCATGCTCTCCTCATCTCTTTATTAACTCAATAAAAATATTACAAATATTTTCATATTACAGTCTTGCTAATACCTTAAAGGGGGAGGCTGATAAGTAAAAGAAAGAAAATACAGAAAGAAAACACACCCTCTGGGAGAAATATTGAGTCAAGGTATTCCCAACTATATTCTCAGCCTTTATGCTGATGTCCTCAACCAACAGTAGGAAGATGTTTGTGGTCAAGGTGCAAGCACTGTGACTTTCTGGCCATTGTATCAGCAAATGTGTAAGCATGTGTTAGGGACCCGACCTGAGCCCTGGCACAGAGTGAGTGCCACTAATCTCCTGTGGGGGAGGTCAGCATTCTGGTCCACTTTGCAATGCATTTTTATTCAGATAACAAAGGGATGTAGAGCAGAAAGTTCTGGTAAAGAGAACAGTAGAGACTGGTTTCCTGGAATAATTATTCTATCTTCCAACTCATTCTCTTGTCACCTTCTTTCTCAACTGTCCTTCATATGACCCATGCAACCCAATTAGCTGTTTGAAGGGACTGAATTTGACCTGTGAGCCACATTCCAAGTGTTATAGAAATTAACAGATGATTTATCCTTGACCTCAATGTCTCCATCTGCAAAAGAAACCCCAAAGCAATAATATTTAATGAACAGCAAAGTTCCAACTAATTGGTGCTCACACTGCAGCAGCTTTGCCATCTGGGGATTTGAATTCGTGACTGGGGTTGCAGACAGCAATGTTAGGGAGCTCATAAGCTGGGATGGACATCAGGAATAGGAAAGACATGAGGGATTATAGGATTGAGGTCTGAGTCTGCCTATGCAAGACTGGATCATAAGAGAGAAGTGTAAAATGGAGGGCATGAGTTCATGTCCTGATTTGAGAAGATGTGGGAAGTGGGAGAAGTTTGAAGCAGGCAGGATCTATTTCACTGCCTGGTGTGGGGAGATGTGAAAGGGACACCAAAGAATGAAGGAGAAAGCAAGAAAACTTGGCTCTCAAACATGCGAAAGAGTTGATATTTGAGCAGTGAGGCCAGGAAATTGCATCATTATCCTGGAGAAGAGAGTCTTGTGAAGGATGCAGGGCAATTGACAAGTTCTTCATGTATAAGGGAGTATCATGGTAAATATTCAACAACCTGGAAAGTGTTTCAAGTAGAAGGGTGGTGAGTAAAAGGAGAGGCAGGCCAAACAATACCTGCATCATTACATCCTCTGTAGGAACTGCTCTGTAGGTATAAATAAGTGTGCTCTTGTGAGATGGAAAATCATAAAGGAGCAGAGGAACCTCTGGATCTCAACCACACACAGGATTAAGCCCGTACTTATGCAGCCTGAATCCTGTGAGATAAACGTGGAAGCAGAACTTTAAGTTCTCCTGTTGACATAAGAGTAGTTATGAAGCACCATCTAACCCTGAGATTGAATTTGACCACATTATAGCAAACATGTCAGCTGGTTTGGATTTTTTTCAATATTTTTGTGAAGGTGTGTCTGATCATATGAATAGTTTCTTGATTTTCTATGTTTTTCTTCAAAGTACGAATAGTTGCAGCAGTTCACAGAACAGTAAGGTCAGACCTCTCAGACTGGAATCCAAATCTTCCACCAGATGCAGATACAAAGTGATGTCATTTGAGAGACCAGTGAAGCCACTGTTTCCATTGGCTTCATCAGGAGCTGATCACCATGTTTAAAAAACTGCCTTTTTAGGCACCTAATGATGGAGATCAGAGTTCAATGACAGCAAAGAAATTTAAAATATTGTTGGTTTCATTGTATTATAGCAAGCTGACCTCTCCAATATTGTTCCCTCAGCTGGTAAAGTGATTTTGCATGGCAGAGCCCTCACTGCACAAAACTCATGTGAAAAGCCTTTTAGAAGTGTAACAACCTGCCCAAGGGCATGAACAATTTTATCAACATTTAGTAATTTTTTTTTTACCTTTTTAACTTTGCATTAATTAGAAGTGAACACAACTATCTGTAAAGCTCCCCAATACAGCACTAAATTCCCCACTCATTCAAAAATTTAGCAAAAATTACCATATGTGTTAGAGGAAGCTCAACATTTTCTGCTTTTCCAGGCTGCTGAGGCAGCATCCTCTTAGTGTTGATAAAAATTGCTTTGCAAAGGTTGTGCCTCTTTGGATTTATCACTATCAGCATGTGGCAGTGTTTGAGCTTCCAGCTAAAAAAAAAAAATTCAAATGGAATTTTACAGTACTTGCTTTGGGGCTGGAGCGTAAAACTGCTCTCTTAGCAGCTTCCAAGTCCCAGGAAGCTCAGTCCCTGTGTCTCTTGGCTTTGTCACGCCCCACTATGCACTGCTGCTGATCTTTCCCACTTGCTGTTTACTTATTTTGTTGCATGGTTTAGAGGCATCTTTTTATTGTTTTTATCTTTTTATGATTTTGGCTACTCTTAATGACAGGTACTTACAGAAGGGCAAGGACATGAAGTGCAAAACTAATGGATGGCAAGACAACACCATGGAGAGGAGAAATCTGCTGAAATAAGATTTTGAAGAAATTTTAGTTTCAGAAAAAAAATGGCTGGGTCTACATTATCAAGATGTGAGCCCAGAATGAAGGCAGAGTGATGCTTTAGCACTTGGCATCTAAGCACTGTACACCTGCCTCAGGCTAGCACTGGTGCTGTGGGTTGGATGTCTGATAGCAATTAGGACAAATTAAGTGCTGACATATTATTCTGGTGTAATGATTTCCTAAAGGACTGCAGTTTGTCTGTTAGGAGCCCCATCTGCAATCTGAATCTGTGTCTGCGTGGTGATGATAAGGAGATCCACTGTTGTGCTGAACTGAGGCACTAATGGAAATCACCTGGGAAGAGAGCTAATGTCCTTGGACTGGGTGGAGAACAGCAGTGGGTTTACTGGTACATCAAAACACACAATCAGGTCTCAGCAGGTACAAGCCAGTCTCTAATATAAGTATCCTGAAACACATTTGCTGAAGATCTGGTCTGATATTCTGTTTTTAAAAAAAATCTTTTCATACTAGAGTGGATGAGGCATACTAACATTTGTCTTTTTCTGGTTCTTATCTGGTTTGACTTAGGGTTTTTAGCACTTTTTAGCACTTCACTGTCAGGCTGCGTTTTGATTCCCTTGATGAGGTTACGCACAGTGTACCCCACCCTGCATTTCCTTCCTGCACCCTTAGAACAAAGCCCTTGGAATGGACTGGAATCCTAAATGAAAGGACTCCGAATCCCAAAGCCAACTCAGCCCCATTTCATGGGAAGGGTAAAATGAAGGGTAAATGCTCCACTTCGAAGCCTCTTTAATGTGTTTGATCTTTCACAGCATTGGTCATTCAATCTGTCCTGCACCAGTGATAGGAAGAAGCTATGAAAGTCAATCCATTTCAGAGATGAATCAGTTCTGGCAACTGTCCCCAGGCACAGGTCAGCAAACACAGGATGGGCGGGCATTCCAGGGCTCTCTGAGGCAATAATTCCTTGAAAAACGGCACCTGGAAAATGCTCACTTCCTTGTTGCTTCTCTGCTTTGGTTGTAGGTAGCTGGCACAGAGTTTAGTTTCACCTTGGCTCTAGGCAAGACAGAACTGCCAGACAATGACAGTTTTCAGACGAGAAGCTTGGGGAAAAAATAATTAAAAAATTACACATACAGTCCCTCTGAGAGACATCCTCTTTGTGCCAAGCGTTAATATACAGCCAGAACAAGTCTTTTCTTTTTACACATTCCTGCTGGCACTATAAGGCCCCAAAATAAAAGTCTGTTGTGGAAAGAGGAGAGAACAGAAGCAGAAAATATGAAAAATTGTCTTGTTTTGTAGGGACACAAAACATTTCTGATCCTTCACTGATCACACTTAGAACTGTAAATAGGAACCTGCTGAAATGGTCAGGTGGAAAAGTTGCTCCATTTAGAGAAAATTCTTGAGAACTGAAGAAAGTTGATCCCAACATGTGAAAAAAAAAATATAGAAAGCTAGTCTTTGTCTCAGCTCCCACTGTGAAATTTCTGTCTTCTTGTAGTCAGGCCACAAGAGAAGTTAAAGGTTTAGGTGTTTCTTTCATTAGCATTTGCCCTACATTGACTTCAAAGAAAGGCTAAGACCCTGATGTCAATCTAAGCTGTACAGAAATTAATTCTAAATCTGAATTTCAGTGTCAATGAATGCCTTATTTTCCTTCATCAGAACTGAATACCTGTCAAAATTCAGAAACTCTGAGTTGAATACATGAGCATAGTATGTAAATAATGAACTTTTTTGCCTTTTGTGTCTGTTTGTGAAGCTCTGGAACAACGTATGAGTATTATGCTGTTCTTCATTCTTAGTTGTCAGACACAATCTCAGACTTTTTTTGTAGAAACCTTGGCCCAAAATCCCACACAGAACCACAACAACAGATTTTTTTCACATCCACTTGTTGTTGTTATATGCCTCTTTAAGTAAAGTTTTAATGGCTAAAACAGAAGTGATGCTGGGAAGCCAAATTTTTCAAGTTTTAATTGATGTCAGCACCCTTGTCCTCTTTAAGAACTGTGAATGTTGCCTCCTCTTGGATTGTTAAAATGTGTATTTTAGGTTTCTTTTCGTCTTTGGTGAAAAATTCTCTTCAGCTTTTAGACTAATGAATTAGGTAGCTCACAGGGAACTGTCATTCTGAGTTGGGATAATTTTTTTTTTGTGCAGCTCATTTCTCTTTAAGCACAGCTGCTGGAGTTCAGTAGAGCAATGTCTAACAAAGTCATCTGAAGAAAAAAAAACACAATATAGCTGCTAGAAATGTTAGCACTTGGATTAACACTCTCAGTTTTAGCTGGAAGAAATCTGGCTAATGGGCTTCAGGACTCTTGGGAAGAGAAAATTGTAAGACATGAGCATTCTCTAAGAGAAGAAGTCCTTGGTATTGCAAAAGATAGCTAATATTCTTCCTGGCTTTGGAATGGGTTTTGAGCTTTCTCTGTTGTGTCATCTCTTGCCTCGCTTGCTGACCTACTCTCATCTGTCCAACCAAGTTTGTAAATAAAGAAACATATTTGTCCTTCTCACACAGGAATTTCTAGGGCAGAGAACTTGTGTCAGTAAATTAAAACATTCCTGCTGAAGCAAAGGAAAAGCTCTTCTAAGTTAAAATAACCTTCTAGCAATAAATTTACTTGCCAGTAGCATGCTTTTGATAACCTAAGTAAATAAATAAATAAATAACAGATGCAAAATAACTTAAATTGTAGAAGATATTCAGTGCTTGACAGATCTTGGTGTTACAGGCTGCCTGTTGTCTCTGTGGCTTTAAAAAGGACCCACCACAAATTCTGCAATTTTCAGAAATTCATTTGCCTAATCTGGGTCTGTTGCATGTGGTGTCTTCTCCATTTCTCTCCTCACAAGAATTTGTACATGATGTCCTGGTAGGCATCCTGTTGTCCACCAGCCAGCAAATGCTCGTGCAGGGCATATAAATAATCCTAAAACATGAGAAAATTTGAAAGTAGATTAAAACTTTAACACCCTTGTCTGGTTTCTGTGCAAATGAGCTGTGCACGGTCCATTGTAATGATGTCCCAAAGTTCGTTCTAATATCTACGATACTTTATCTTCAATATAAAAGATGGGCTGTCTGCAGACCATGTACCTTGGGTCTATCTGTGTATCCTGAATATTGAAGCCCCTCTCAGCATGAGCCTGAAGCTGCAATCATACAACTTCACTCCTTGAAGGAGCTGCCACACAAAGGGTGAAATTCAGGCACCTCACAGTCTGGAGATTAGGCATTCTATCTGTAGCAGTCATCTAGGCAAATATTCACCAGAGGAAACCTGGTGGAAAAAAACATATGCTAGATGTCTAGATTCTCCACAGCTAGTGGAGAGACATAGAATACCTCTTGCTTCAAGGAAGACGTTTAAAACTATTAGCTGTGTCATTCTTTAGAGGTGCTTTTTTCCTTCCCTTGCCTATAAAAACATTCTGAATAATTAACTCTGATACAGATGCTTATTATATAGATGTCTAAAATTAGATAAACTGACTATTGGTATTGCCAGAGCTCATGAACCAGGATGACAAGGGACCCTTGGTGTTTTTTCTCTTTGCTAACTTGCTCTGAACATGCCAGCACCATCATTAAGCCATCCCTGAGAGTCCCCTGGCAGGAACACGATTAGGGACAATATCTCACTTAACCTAAAACCTAATCTCCAAACTGCCTATGCACAGCAGTGCAGCAGTCCTTGAGAGTGGATAAGCTCAAGTACCGACCACCCAGACTTATCCTCTGCCTTTTCCACCCATCTACATAAAGGGAAAGAGATTATTTTCTTGTTCAACAATCCTTCGAAATTTTGCGATCAAGTCTTTGCTGTGCTGTTGAACATCTCTTTGAACTCAGGCAAGTCTGTCAAACCCCCATTCCAAAATATTCAGGGTTTAGCCTCCTGCTGGAGTTAATGACTGCTGGTTGCCTGAGAAGCTTTGAAGGTCAGAGGACTGCTCAAACTTGTGTAATCCTCAGAGCTGTGAGAGAGCAGTGTTCCTCAGAACTCGTGCCATTAGAAAGGACTTCACTTCACGCCTCTCTGAGTTGTTCTTACACAAATATTTTATGATTTAAGACAAAATACCAGCTATCTAAATGAAAGGAATCAGGCAGGTGTTTAGGTAAAGGAGGAAGAGCGATTCAAATGGGGTGTGACAGACAGTGCGTGACATTTTTCAAAGTGTTAGTCTACCAATTAACTGGAGAAACAAAGGCAACCATTATGTAATTTTATGTCAAACGGCTCTCAGTTATAAAGAGAAAATGGAGGCTTCTAGAAATACAGCACTCAGTCTCCAAAGACTGGGTCTATTTGGGATGAGAAGTTTGCTTTCAACATCTGCCAGAGGAGTTTCAGATCTCTCACTTCCACTAGTCCACAAGACAACAAAACAAACACATCCACTATCAGTTTAAAATGTCTCCACCTGAAACTGTCTTCAGACAATCATTTACAGCTTGTAGCAGTCTTTTATGTACATTCCACCCATTCTTATCCCTCTCAACACTCCTCTTTGTAGGAGTCTCTCTCCCTTCATGGTGGTTCTAGACTGAGAACATTCTCATTTTTAGAGTATCTGCTGTGGTGAACACCTGGCTTAGCAGGAGTCTTTATTTAAAAATAAATAATTTATTATTAGCACATTCCTGGTTAGCACGAAACCATTACTCACTGTTTCTCTATGGACTGGAGGTGCATATTGTAAGACATATTGTTGTGGATTTTTTAAA
This sequence comes from Pyrgilauda ruficollis, assembly GCF_017590135.1. Taxonomy (NCBI): domain Eukaryota; kingdom Metazoa; phylum Chordata; class Aves; order Passeriformes; family Passeridae; genus Pyrgilauda; species Pyrgilauda ruficollis. The sequence continues at coordinate 4,077,895 of NW_024527822.1, read as the reverse complement.
GTCAGCAATGAATTCCATTGGCAGTTAAAAGCAAAAGGAAAAGACTTCAAGGTATTGCTTTTTGGACACTCTTCATACACACTTGCCATTGTATTGATTCCTTCCATCTCCCAAGGAATGTAGTGTAGTTTCATAAGCATGAGCTCTGACTCCTTTCCAGGTCATTGCTTTCTATTGGATTTGATTATTTCCTTAAAGGACAAAATATAAGGTATTTTTGGAAAAGAGGGAAATTATCTTCCAACAATCTGTTGATTTGCTGTGAAAACTATTCTGCACTTAGCCTGGTTTTATTTCTGGTCATGGCAAAGGCATTTAATTATCTTTTGCATATGTCAATCAAATATGTTTTGCAAATGAGCTACACTATACAGGATGCCCACAAAATGGTATATGTCCATTGAGTTATTTTTTCACTGTATTAAGGTATATGCAATTGTACCTTGAGCTTTATTAGATTATGGTGATATTTTATGTATCAAAATAGTTTCAAAAATAATTTTTGGAGTATCTGTATGCTTTAAAAGCTTCTTCATTATCCAGAAATGCTGCAGCAAAAAGCAGTTTTGCAGGAAACCAGAATTAGTTAAGTGAGAAGGTCAAAGGTTGCAGTTGGCCCCTGTGGGTTTATTTGCAAACAGCCTTTGTCCAGCACTGCTTTTCAAGCCATTGGGTGTTGTCCTGAAGAAATATGGCTTTTCCTCTGCATTCCATATCTTTATATTACAAGGGGATAAAGTGTTCAGGATCTGAAAATGCTTCACAGATAATTAAGTTATTCAGAAAATGATAAACATCTCTGCAGAGGGGAGAGTCCACTATTGATGAGTCTCTAACAAGAGCTTTAACACACAAATATTTGACAGGCTAATGTCACAACACTTCTACATCCCTGGCTATTTACAGGTTTCCTGGCTACTCAGAAGCATTGTGTTCCAGTAAGGCATAATAGATAATTTCCAGTTTTTCTTTTGTTGTCAATGCTTTCTTTTATTTTGAACAGGGTGTCAGACCTCTCTGTGTGTCAGTAAAATGAGGAATCTTGCTGTTCTAGGGGGCAGAGATGGAACAAAGGGAACTTTGCTGGTTTGGTTTCTTTCTCTCTGATAGTCCCCTCTTAACAGCAATTTCCTGAAATAGAATTCCATGCGTTCTTAATTATTCTACCTATTTTTCTTGGGAAACTAATGAAACAAAAGGGTTTTCCTATCTCATAATATTATTGAATCATGTAATTTTTTTGAAGAGGTTGCATTATGGAAATGTTTTTAATATGTTCCTTAGTGAAAAGAATGAGAAAACAAAGAATACATGGGCTATTCTAAAAAACCTTTTGTTAGCAGGCATACTATGTGTTGTTACAATCATGGAAGATATACTTTGTCTCTGTAATGTATGATATTTCACAAGAAATTAAACATCTGATCCAGTGCAATTTTCATGGAAACCCCATTTTCTGAAAGGGAAGTTATTCTATTTCTTAGGTGTTTAAAATATTCCTCTAACTTGAGTATTTATGTAGGTGACATTTTTGTATCAGAACTTTCTGCAGGCTGTAATGCTTTTTTTCAAACTGCACATTTTTAATCCATTGGAGTGAAATTTGGAATTTTCTTGGCCTTAAATCAATATCTTAATCAACACTCCTGTGGTCAGAGACAATATTTTACTTCTCTGCTATGACAAGCAGAAAAGGGAAGGAATAGAGAGGAGATGTCCATGTCCTGAAGTCAGAGCACTTCCATACAAATACAATTGCTGAAGTTAACATACAAATTGTGCTTTTGTATAGCGGAAAAAAAAAATAATTATTTTTATGAAGAGTTTTAAAGAATAGTACTATGACTTTGGTAATATAAGATGATATTAGACCTGCATGGCATACAGCAACATGTAGAAATGTATTATAGTCCAATATCTTGTTAATGCATATTAAAAATCAACTAGGTTTTTTAAATGTACCATTTTAAGATCACTAACCTGTTCCACTATATTCAGCTGCCAGCATATTCTTCTCAATGCAAGAAATACATATATTCTTAATTTAAGGGGAAAAAGATATGCCTTCCTGCATGTGTTGAAATAAATGAAGGGAAGGAAAATGTCAGCTGTGTGTGCAGGCAGCCACCTGCAAGTAATAAATATAAAGATCCTGTGCACGTAACAGGGGATCAGCCGTGAGCAGCAGTGCACAGACCCCGCTCCAAGGCTGAGCCTGCAGCTCCCCAGAGCCCCCTGTGCCAGGTCCAGGGCAGGGTATTGTGTCAGGTTCCCTGAAAAGCTTCATTGTCCTGGGAAGTGCGTGCAGATCTCTTCTGTTGTGACAGTCTCTGCCGTTTAAATTACCACAAGAGGTGGGTGTGGGTTGCTCATAGCAGATTAGTGGCAGATCCAGGATGAAAACTTGACTCTCCTAAGTCCCAGGAGAGCACCTCAGTTACTCTGAAGCCTCTGCTCCCCACTGCTGTGCACAGAGCACAGCTGCTAAAGTGCTGAGGTTTCTCAGTTTTCACTGCTTTTGGCATGGGATGCACTGAAGTGGCTCGGTGTCATGTTTAAGACTGAGTTTCCAGGACCAATTCAGAGAGATTGAGATTTCTAAATAATCCTTTCCTTGGAAGTGCCTGTAATTTAAAACTCCCTTAGCATGCTTTTCTCTCATAAAAGAGTCTTTCTGATTCATGTCACTTTTATTGTGACCTGAGGATTTTGCTGGAATCCTATCTGCTTTTTCTGTGCCATCAGTCCTAGAAGAGGCTTTAGGAATATGCTCTTGCTCAAGGAGCACTTTGATATATTATCCTGTGGCAATTAGATATCAAAAATACATATGCATTAAGTGCAGATTCATCAATTACTTGATAGTCTAAATATATAAAAAAAATAATAAAAAAAACGTAACTGTACCCAGCAGCAGTTTGATAATGACTTGCAACAAAATATTTACCTTGCTTACTTCCACATTTGAAGTGATCTTGGAAAATGATGCATTGACTTTATTTCTTTTCTGTCACCTGAGATATGTCATCTGACCTTTAGCTGGAGCAGAGAAGTCAGCTGATGCTGGTGTTTCGTTTTCTGCTACCTCTGAAGGACCTAACTCTTACCCAGCACAGGTCACAGCATGGTGACTTCAGCTAAGCCTCATGGGGATAAAAGCCTGTCATTCATGTATACTCTGGCCTTTGCTTCAAAACACCAGGATCAAACAAGTTTAAGGAGGGCATTAATTTCCAGATGAGCTGGGGAAATTGGGTTGAGAGCTTGGGTTTAACATAATAAATGAGCTCCTTACCATAATCTTTTAACTGGCCAAAAAAGGAAAAAAAAATCAAATTTTGTGGTTATTCTTAGAAATATCAATGAGCATTTATATAAACTTTTAGAATGTGAAATTTAGCGCAAAAAATAAACAATAGATTTTGAGGCCAAACATGATAATCTTTAGTCACACAAATGAGGTTTTTTCCTTGTGAGTATTTCAGTTCTTCTATGATGCTACAGAAGGAAAAAAAGGTGCAATTTCTCTTTATTGTGAAATGATATTTGATCCTAATTTTGGTAGGAAAGTAAATATTTCCATCCCCAAGGATCATTGTGATACAAACAGCGCAGATGTTAAAACATCAGTGTCTCTAGTCTATTGCAGATTAAACATCTTTATATTTTTATTGTGTAAATATATCTCCTTTCTTCCTAAGTAATAAAGAAGAAAGGAGAGTCTAATCAAACTATAGAAAGATATGTTTTATTTCCAAATTTTCTGCAAGCTTCTCATGTATCATTTAAGCAGACCAAAGATGCTCTTTGTACCTTGGCACATGTCTACCACAGATTAGTTGGAAGGCACCTAAACTTTTTCTGCTAATTTTCATCTCAGAACAAGACAAATGAGGAAATAACACCAGGGACCTGTGGTAGTTAGAAATCATACTGAAAGATTTATTGTTTCAGCATTAATGCTCTATTTATGTCACTATTGAGCTTTTAGAGAAGACTCCCATCAGTTTAGCTCTTTGTACTGCACTTTCCTGCATTTCAGACTACAAGATTAGTTGAGACACATAGCACAAATTCAGACTGGTACTTTCCCATTTTCTTTCTCTATAGCATGAGATCAAGGCTGTGATCCACCTAAAAGGACTTCTAGTGACCAGTGACAGTAATACATTCAACTGGTGGGTGATGTTGGCTGTGGACCTGTCAATTCCCATATAGATTTGAATTACAATTTATTAACAGATGTGAAAGTTGTTTCAAAAATATTGTAATTTATTATTATTACTATTATTATTATTATTATTATTATTATTATTATTACAGGCCATTTGTCTATGCAAAATTATCTAATCAAAAGAGCCTTTTAATCATGAGGGGAACATATTCTCATCAAAGTGAACAGTGCACTTATAATTAAATAGAGTAGAAAGCAAAAGACAAGTTCTGAAATGTTATCTTTTTCTGAGGCTCCAGGGGACTAAGGAAACCCTTTCAAAAGCTGACCTTTCAGAAGGAAAGCCCATTTGGGTTTATAGCTATTGCTTATCTCTACATGAGAGATTTATGCAGGTAAGTGCCTGCTCTTGAGATGAGAAGATACTTCACCATTCATTGTTATTCCAGGCACTAAATTGACTGACAGGGCCAGAGCCCACTATTGTGAAAAAGGCATTACTCCAGGGAAGGTTATGAAGGATTGAAAAGCCTTCCTTCTTAGTACAGATTGCAGTTGGGGAGCTAGTCTGTAAAAATCCCACTAACAGGGAATTGTTTGGCAGCAGGAATCAAGAGTTCTATGAGTTTAGACCTGCTGATCACCTAATCCATGCTGCTTAATTTCATTTGACCATAAAACATGTTGAAAGCCATGGCCTGGATGTAGTGTTGATTTCAACATGGCATGTCAAAAGGATGGGAAAAAAAAAAACGGTGGGAATTTTGAGCAGAGACACAAGAAATTAGCATGGATTTAGCTTTTGCTGTGACCCCTAAGGTAACACTGGTTTTGCTAATGCCCAAGAGCTGTTTTTGCCACACTAGTGGTTATAGAAGAAGGAGAGAGAGTGGGTGGGGTGGCATCATCAGAGGAATTTCTCACTCTGTCAAGTCCTTCCTTTTCTTGATGCAGTGGGAGAGAGTCCATGACAGCCTGGTCTGTGTTTATAAGGGACTGCCCACGTACCCTCCTGTAACTCAGCACACTGCCAGACCTACCCAGGCAGAATATCAGAATATCCACAAGCAGCAATGAGTCTTCATATCTCTGTTCAGAAGTTTTAGCTCTTGGATTCTCTCCTTACAAAGGTCTCCATTAACACATTTAGCTGTCTTCCTGTACTTGGCCAGAAAATCTCTTCCACAATCTCTGCCGCTTTACTTTCCCCAGCTAGCTGATGTTGAGAGTGAGGGGGGGCGGCAGTTTTCCCCCTGGAGCTCCTTGAATCCCAGTTGTCAGTTGTTTCGGCGCAGAATAAAACACAGGCAGCGCACAGGGGACCCAGGGAAACTTTATTTGATGGTGTTTCTTCCCCTCTTTCTTCCTGGGCCCCGATTCAGGGGCCGACAAAGACTTATATCTCAGGGGAAAGGCAGGGGCAGACCCAACTTCCAACAAATCAGGAGAGTTGGGAGTAAAAACCCAGGCGGGGGATAACAGGAGCGAACCAATAAACTTCCAAGGAAGAAAAACAGTCTTAGGAAATGGGTAAAATTTGGAGAAATAGAAACTAGAAACAGCTGACGACATTTCTGGGAAAAGGGTGGAGACAAAAGAAATACCAGCACCAAGGAAAACTACTAAATCACAAATCAAACCATAGACCCACTGATAAAACAAAAAGCACGATACAACAACAATCCAAATTTTTGTTTAAAACCTTTTTTTTTTTTTCTTCCCAGAAAGATCTCCTCTTTTAAATTGTTCAATCTGTTAGCATTCAAAGACTTTGTGCTCTTTTGGAAAATGATTATAATATTTAAATACAGCTTTTCCTGAGTGTCATAGTAGGGTGTCATATACAGGGCATTTTTAGAGGCCATAATAGCCTCATTTTTTCAAGAGAATTGTGAGAATTTTTGGCAAATGAATACTTGTTTAAAAATTCCCATCCTTGATTCTGTTGGATTAGAATGCTAATTAAACCAGGCTGCTGATTTTGTTTTGGTTGAATTATCTCTAATAACATTTAGCAAACCCCCAGATCAACAGATATTTTTTTCTATTATTATTATTTTTCTGTTGATCTAAACAGAACAATCAAAATAAATAAACAAGCTTCTTACTTGCCATAGCAATTATCTTCTGGCAATCACAAAGTCCACATCTCCAGAGGTAACTCTGAGTCAGTCTTACTGAAAAAGAATTTGCATTCAAGAGCTGCTAAAGAAGGGGAAGGGCATATTATTGACTGTGTTTAAACAGAGAAGCATAAGAGAGTCTAACCTCTCATTTATACCTCTTTAACTAGGGGATGATGAAGGGAGAGGGACAAAAAAGCAATTAAAAATTAAGATTTACAAAGGAATTCTTTGTAGCTAATTGAGTTGCTGTGATGCCCTGTTTGGTGCTTCCATTCTTCCTGCAATTTTTTAGGGGAAAATCGTTTGTTGCAGGGAACAGAATTCATTCTGGAAATTGTTTTCTGGCATTCAACACATGAGGTTAAACCACAGCCTCTGATGCAGGCACGGAGGCCTCTTATCTCTACAAAATAACAACATTTATCCAAGCTAGCTGCTTAAAAGCCTTTTAGTAAGGCCACTGATTATCATAGAAAATCAGGGATCTCTACGAAATTAATCATCTCATCCCAGTGTAAATGTCAAAAGTACATTACAGGTGCATCCAAGGAGTGTCCAACAAAGCTGAAAAATGAGAAAACACTGATGTATGAATCAGTGCTACTAAAAGTGCTTTCCATGCACTCATTACAGAGGAAGGGTCTGATCTGATTGGGGCTGGACAATTTTCTATCCTTGCTCAGATTTGTGGGCTCCAGCTGATATTGTGTTATGGCCAGAAACAGAAGTGATGAACGCAGTTCAGCTCCTTCCTTCCTGTGAATTGTCAATATTAATTTTGAAGCTATTCATTTGCAATTTCTTAATTGAATACAAGTTTAGGAGTTTTGGAAGATGAATGAAAAAAGGCATCAAAATTATCTGCAGAGAAAGGGTCAGTTTTGTTTTTAACCAATTTCAGTCCAAGAGAAGGAAAGAAAATAGTGTCCAGGTTCATATGAAAGGTGAATGGGAATTTTCAGAGCTAATGCACAGAATTTTCAGAGCTAATGCACAAAATTTTCAGAATGAAATGGACACAGTTATAATTATTAATGCACATTATACCAAGACAGGGTATATCCACCTCTACTACAAAACTGGCTCATTGGCCATACTGTCCCTTCATAATTAAGAGCAAGCGGTGAACTTAGGAAATTAACTATCTCTGGTTTAAAAGAATTATGAAAATACATCCTGAGACAATACCAACAGAAAGCTTCCTCCAAAAAAACAAACCAAGAAAAAATTTAGGAGAGTTCTACACTGACACTGAGCTCAGTGAATTCCATCTAACAATGATATTTAGGTTTACTTTGTGCTGAAAATAGAGGCCAGAAAAGTGAATGGGTGCATGTTGATAATAATTTTTTTTTAAACTATAGTCTCCATCATGTGAAAAGCTGCTGGTCTTTTGCAAGATACTTTACGGAACTGCATATTAATGATAAACAATTAAGAGTTTGTTGCAGTTTCCCATCTGGATTTTTAACTAATTTATGTGCTATCCTGACACTCTTTAATATTATATTACCTTCTAAAATCATCATTTATAAACCCAAAACAAGACTCCAATGTCTTTAATAGCAGAGCTATTGAAAATTTAATAAAATGAAACACACATATAATGCAATTTAAAAATCTGTATCACGCATTAGTGCAACAACTTTTTAGAAGAATATGGAACAGAATCAAACTTAAAATTAGAAATATATTTTCACTAAGTTTCTTACAATTTAAAAAAATTTACTCCAGACCATGCAGTTTACAAATATAAATGATTCAGTGACATCTCATTAGAAGACACAGCAGAACTGATTTCTTATTAAGAAAAACTAGCACTGCTGCAAATGAATTCCCTCCTCAAGTTCCCAACCTTGTCTTGAATTACAGTCACTACCATTATTGATTTGCAGCTCTACTTTTCCTTAGATTTAGCGTTTCTCTTAATATCGTGTTTCTTCCTTCACTTTCATTGACTTTAAACCTGAAAAAGACTCAAAAAATGCTCTGAACATGCAAAGGAAGTTCTTGACAAAGAAAAGAACACACAAAGGTGTAACCATCAGTTCAGAGTGTCTCTGACATTGACCTTGTGGAGAAGGACAAAAAGAATTGGAAGGAATCTGGGACCTGTCACTGATGAAGCCATCCCATGGCCTGGTGGACCAGAGGCATTTTTTGACATCAGAGAAAGGAGGAATATCTGTAAAACATTTTGATTCTCAAATGCTGTCCTTCAAAGAGTGACTCCTGCCTGGGATATTGATTCTGGTTTAACCTAGGAAATGTAGGGATTCTTTTGTTATGCAAGAGCCTGTCTTGTAGCATCCTGGATTTCTATGCCAGTTTAGGAAATCTATGTACAGCCTTGCTCTAGCTATTTGGTATCTATTATATCATATATCCAATATAATGCTGGAATTATCTTTACATTCTTTAAGAATGAAACCTCTTAATAAGAAAAAAGCATTTTAAGTGATACTTTTATTTTATTCCTGTCTGCTAGTCTCTCAAAAAAGCAGCTGAATTGTCCCCATAAACCTACATTATAAACCTATATATATATATATATATACACACATATATATATGTTACAAGACACACATAATCCAAGTGTTTTAATGCAAGAAGCAGCCTGCCTTTTGATTTCTGCTTTCCTTACGCAGTCTGCCTTATAACAAGAAATCTTTTCATTGCTTCATTATTACTTGATAGCTTCCTATTATAAAAGCATTATTTAAACAGTGTATTTGATGATACCAATGAGAATTGTGTTGAGAAGTTTCCATGGAAGTGATACACAACCTTAATAGCTGAAATGGCACTGAACTCTGCTTTTGGTCTACAGTAAAATATCAGAAGCACCTGTGATGAGAAGCCTTTAAACCCTTTAAATGATTTTATATGTTATATTTTTATGCCGAGGTTTTCATATTTCTGGATACAAAGACATATGGCAAAGTCCCTCAATAATTATAACTGTGTAATAGCAGGAGCTGTAATTATAGGTTCTGCAGCCAGATTTAATGTATTTCAGGAAAAAAAAAAAAACCAAAAATTACATCTTCTTAAGCACAAAATGCCACTTCATTCATTCATGTCTATTTCTAGTGAAACAGAGATCCTGCTATGGATATCTATGTTATGGCCAAAGGAGATGGAAATTTTTCTGCTGAGCCTTGGTCTTGCCTTCAAGAGAAAGGACAGGAAACATTCTCCATAAGAACACCCCCATATCTACTCCTAAAAACCCCTTTGTGCTCATTAGAAGGGAGAAAAGTTATAGCATCCCCCTACAAATGTCTTCCAACCCCATAAAAAAAAAAAAAAAAAAAAAAAAAAATAAAAAAAACCAGCCTGTTTTTGCTGCCTAATGAAGGGGAAGTACAAGTGCCTAAGCTAGTAGGTATTGCTGCCAACTGTGGCTCTTCAGTCTGGACTCGATGAAACAATCATGTTTAAACAAACATCTTAATCATGGTCCCATCCTGAATCATGATTCTCCTGATACCATTAGCACGTGCGTGTGTGTAAATAAATAAATAAATAAATGCATTATACATTATAAATGCACACATCTTTTGGATCCATTCTATTTGACATAGGCCACTGTTTCAAGTTTCCTTCTGTGACAGTGCTGGTGAGAAGTTTGCATTTTTCTTGCAAAAGAAAAATTTCCCAGTACTCAAAGTAACCCAGGTGATTCTCCAAAGCAACAATTATCCTTACAACATCAGTAAAGCAGTGAGAACTGGCACTGCAGCTGTACTTAAAGGCTTTGCTTAATAGACCCCAAAGGCATTGAATCTTCTGATTTCCACCAAAAGCAAGTAACACAGCGTTTCTGTAAATAGGACATTCTTTCTATGCCCCTGAGTATTTTTCCTATGGTTTGCATGATCACTTGCTAAATCTGTTATGACAGGCTACTTATCTCAGTCCGGAGCTTTAAGATTTTTGGATCATTTCCTCAACTCTAGACATTTTGGTGATAAATCTAGCACACCTAGCAAACATTTTATAGCACATCAGAAGAAAAAAAAAATTATGGCAGGTTAATTTCACAAGTCTTGCTTTTGCTTCAAGCCAGTTTCTCATCCTAATTGACCACCTAAGACCGGTATGTGGCTGCTTTACATCTCCAGACTGGCACAAAGAAACCTGGCCCAATATATTTACGTGCCTAAAATAAGTGGCCTAATTTTCAAAGAGACATAACACCAACACCTCCTACCAACAGAAATGAGAGTTGTGGTCTCAGCAGTCTTTTAAATGAAAAATGTATTTGAAACAGAAACTTTTGTGCCTATGTAGGGAGATCTTCATGCAGGTAGCAAGAGTTCAGGTGGAAATAGACCAGCATAACTTTTTAAAGGCTATTTTGCATCTATGATTCAGAATACAGGTGGAAACTAATCCAGTTTGCTATTTTATGGCATTTCACGTTCTCTTGCAGTTGAGTCTGCAAGTTTCAAATTATTGGCTAGGTAGTAAAGATCTGTATTTATCACACCAATAAATCTTTTAGGTAACTCATGCCTTCAAACCAGAGGTGCTAAGAAGCCATGGAAATGCAATTTTTTTTTAGCTGATCTGATTTCTTAGAGCGAAGTTATTTCTTCCCAGTCTGAGTCAGGCCTTTTTCTGTGTGTAGAATGTGTCTGCCTCAGACTTTCAGATTGACCTTTAAAATTTTGGGAGGCAGAGCTGTGTCAGAAATATATTGTACTCTGAGAGCTGTTCATTTCAGCATGCCAGGTTAGAACCTCATTGCAATTTAGGCACAAAGTGGAGCCAGCTGGAGGCACCTCCTGCTGCCACAAACCTGTTGTCTCTCAGGTTCTCACAGGCAAATTTGCAGAAAATAATGTCATATTCTCCAGCATGGAACATTTTGTTTGTAAGTTCTATTGTTGCCTTTTTGTGCCCTGTTGGGAAGCAGTCCCTTCCCAGCTTTCAACCACATGAAATATTTTATAGCCTGGAAGTAAAAGTATGTGTTTATATAGAGAGATATACCAATGTATCTTGGCTTTTATCTGTGACAAAAAATACATGGTTTGCATAACTGTGGTATCCATGAAGCTTTTATGGTTTTCCCCCACATCAACACTTGGCAAGTGAATATTTTTACTATTTTATTTACAGAAATCTGAAACACAGAGAAAGGTATTTAAGACCATAGAAGAAGTGAAAAGGGAAGCAAATAATTACACAGGAGCTGCTGGGTTGCACACTGTTTTTTTCCTTCACTTTCTACTTCAGAAGTAGGGGTGTTGGTATGAACCCGTTGTGAGTGAGACCTAATTTTCTTTGAGCTCAAGTAAATCTTTTTTATACTGACTTAAGAAAATCAATTTGGTTAAACTTGGTGTTCTCTTTTTTAATATCTTAAATCATGGAGTCACATAAAAAGTAAAGATGGAAGGAATGTCTGGGTGTTATTTGGCCCAGCCTCTGTCTGGACTCAAAAATTTCACTAGGAAACTTCACTGGGAAGAAATACTTCTCTTTCAAAGCCCCATTATCTCCATCACCTTCACCAAAATAGAAAAAAAATTTAAAAAGCCTTTAATAGGAAAAAAATAAAATAACAAAAGTTTAGGAAAAAAGATAAGAAACGTAAAATTATTTTATATTTCTACTATTAATACACACAAATATAAATTCATAAAAGAGGCACACAAACCAAATATAAAGTGTCCCTTTTTCTTAAGAGAAAATTAAGAAAATTGGGAGAATGCTGTTATTATGTCTAACACTAACTTTTAGAGATCAGCAAAATGTACTATCTGCACATCTGTGAATACACAAACCACATTTTCTAATAGAGAATCACAGTTCAAGTGAAGTACTCTGAAGGGGTTGATTTGCAATACATTTCTATATATTTTTATGAACATAGACCCCTTGAAGTCCACAGAGGCACTGGAAGAGAATTAAAGTGTCAGGAAACTTCCATCTTCTCTTCTGTTGTCAAGACAGACATTTGAACTCAAGTGTGAATACCAGTAAATAAACCTTCAGCAAAATTGCCCTTCTTGGAAAAAAAATGATAGGAAACTCATTTTAAATACATAATTCTATCACAGGATAATGGCTTGTTGTGTTTCAGGGAAGTGGGAGGAAAAATTCATGCACTGGATGTGGACTGTATGATGAACATAGAGAAGATGATTGACCTCTTCAACCTTTTCCCTATTTGCAGTGTGCGCTCTCCAGTTTCCTGTTCTCCAGCAGGAGAGATCATAAGGTGTCATTTTAAATATTAATCCAAAAATTTTGTACAGTCTGAATATTCTTTTACATCTTGATGAGGGAACTGAATAGAGTTCCTACATAGGGTAATAATAGTACCTGATTTTAACCATCAAACCATTGGAAATTCACTGGAAGATAATGCTAAGCTTCAGCCTAAGGGCTCCACATGGCCTCAGGAGAGAAATGGTTCTTGTTGCCCGAAGCTGAGAGATAAAGAGAGGTAAAATGAAAATAACTTTTATGTGCTTTTCGTCTTTGTTGGCTTTTGAGGGCTCCTAGAGGATTAGTTTAGGCTGGATGTCTAAATGGAAAAATTCTTGGAGCCAAATGAACTTTGGAGCCTGTCTAACCTTATCAGCATTTACCCCTGGACAGTGCAGTGTGGATTCTTCAAGATAGCAGGAGAAGCAGGCTGAAACCTTGGAGGATTCCTTCATATTCCTGAACCCTAGATCAGCTGACTTTACCTGTGTGAAATCCAAGTACAATCACACACAGATCTCCTTGAGGTCAGTGTCTCAAACTGGAATGAAATACTTGTTTCCAAACCCCCTGTAACTGGCGATGGTCTCTAAAAAGTACAGCACCCAGCCCAGAGAGCGCATCCAGCAACTCTCTGTTGTACAGCTGATACATCTGAAGCAAAAATAGAATGAGCAAACAACAGAAAATGCAAAATAATAGAATTTCCATGTTGAAATTCAATGTGTCATTGTTCATGCCAGAGGCAAGTAATGTCATATTCAAATAATCAGAGATTTTCATTTGGACACTGAATAGAATATATGACTTTAATTTTGGATTCTGCCTGATTCAAGAGATACTTACATATGCATTTCTACATCTATCATAGAGCTGCAGAGCTGCAGAGATTCAGTCCAAGTTGCAGGATCAAGCAGTAATTTCTGGGTGTGATGCCACAAGTAATTTCCCAAGTAATACAGAGCAAATAATCACACAAGTCAAGATTTACTCTGCAGGATCAAGGGTTGCTGTATTTAGCTCTAACTCTCATTTGACAGGTCCACTTAATTACCTTTTATTCCATTATTATATGAGGTGATTTAGTCTGCATAAGTATTAATTTTCAATTTACCATTTAAATAGAGAAACCAGCATTATACATTTCAGATTTACTTGTAAAATTATTTTTTATTTAAAATCTGTTTGTATTCAGGGCTCCTTATTACTTTAATTAGGCAAAGTTAATTTTTTTTGTTTTTTAATACAGTTAGTATGGTAATGGGAAAATATGAAGGGTTTTGAAATGAGGCAGGTTGCTAAAATGGAAAGACCCTAACCAGTAATTATTCTAAACAGTTAAATAGTGTGTTCTGCAAAGGTCTGTACCTCAAAGTGTTGTAAAAAGGAGGTAAGCAACATTTCACCATTTTAAACAGCCCCCTAAAGTCTTTATAAATGATGATGAAAAGCCTGCTCTCTTTGCTTGTTCTTTTCCCTCCAGGGACCCTAAAACTGTAATCATGTGGAAGTGAACTCTACTCTATTATGCAAAGCTTGTTTTAGGTACAACGTGAGCACAAGGTGCTCTGGAGAGCTAAGCTGCTGTTGTTGGCCAACCTGTTCTATTTTAAACCCCTCAGTAAATCACTTCCTTCTTTTCTTGATTACTTACTTCAGACAAACCAATTTTGAAACTTATATAGAGTTGTTGTGCCTCTGGGGTTAAGAAGTTGACTTTCTTTAGTTCTCATAAGCTAATGGCCCTTAGTCACTTCTGTTCATAAGTCTGAGTTATCTAATTGACTGTTGACTTCCAGTAATGTCTGCCAAATTTAGCTTTTGTGAATTGTCCCATCTGCTGGCTGCGTGCAGAAATAGCCTCACAGCTCTGGTGGATTGTAGGTGGCTGGAATGATTCACCAGCCTTCCTCAGCAGTGCCACAGCAGGCACTGAGGCTCAGAGAGGACCAACAACAGACAGGGGGAACATCTTTGCTGGGTGTGGAACTGTGAGCCACACAGAAGCCTGCAGGCACTTGTGCTTCCACACTACACGGTCCTGTGTGTCTGCTCTCAGCAAGCTGGGATGGGAACAGTCAGTTAAACAGCAGAAGAGGCTGCCTGAGAAGCTGAGCTGTCTCCATCTTTAGGGATTTGTAAACCCAGGTTAGGCAGGATCATGGAATCAGGGGTGTGGGTTTAGCTTGGTACCAGCAGGAGGCAGATGCTGGGAGACCTGGAAGATCCTCTCCAGCAGGGCTTCCTGCCAGAATCTGACTCCAGTGCCTCTCACATGAGTTCCCAGACCCTGTGGGGAGCTTATTTAGTCCACATGAAAATACAAATGTCCTCTTTTCGTTTCACATAGCTATTGCTTACTGCAATGACCTTCTCCAAAGGCAGAAAATAGGGACCCTTAGATCTGCTTCTGAAAATTACTTCTGTAGTACACAGCTAAACCTAGATTATGCCATTCACTCCTCTCTTACAGAACCACTTTCAACATTTCCTCAGTATGTGTACTTTCCTTAGTCTGTATCAGAGAGTCTCTGTATTGAGTTTCAAATGTTGACCCAGTGAAGCTGAAGTCAGTGGGACAATTTGAAAATAAGGGTCTGCCTGACTTGCACATACAAGAATTTTAACCTAGTTCATTACCTTTTGCATGGTTATCAACCGAGATTTAGAAAAATCTATTTAATTAAAAAAAAAAAAAGAGAAATCTTGCCAAATACATTGTCTTCAAATTTTTCAGAGTTAAGTATTCCATTAACTCATTACATTGTACCATGAACTCTGCATCTTGCTTAAAAGTCAGTAAAACAAATTCCACTTTGAAAACCTAATAAAATCCAAATTAACTCAGCTTCACTGTTGCTGAAAGATATCTTGTTCAAATGCTCAGAGTAAGATAAGATATTAAAGAATGAAATATTCTGTATTTCTTGATTTCTTCCTGTTGATATATTATCTGATATACACTTGTGTCTTATGTTAATGTGTAATAATAATTTCCTTCTTTTTGAACCCTTTAGGGATAGAGTTTTGGAAAAGAAAACAAGTTTAGAATTCAGTCCTTACCCTATTTGTAGAAATCTCTTTTAAAACATGGGTCACACTGTAGAGAGAGTTTGGTTGTCACTGCTTTCAATTAAAGCCTAAGGAAAACATCTGTGCTCAGTTAAACTTCAAAGACTTTTGTCTCACTGAGGCTACAACATTTTCATAAGGCTGAAGATAACCCCCCACAAGCAGGCAGCTGGAAAGCAGAGTTTGTATTCTTGATCCATAGGTAAGCTTACAGTGCACTGGCCTGTCAGTGAGCTCAAAATCTAAATATCAATCTGTTTAATGTCGGTTTGCTTTCTGTAAATTTAACCAAAATTCATCTATTCTGTTGGATTTCATGGAGATACTATAGTGCTTCATCTCTTCAGGGAAGGGTTTGGTATAAAGATCATGTGATTTAAGTCAAAGATTTTCTGAGACTGTGCTTTTTCCTCCAGCTGGACTATGTAAGTAAACATTGACAAATAGAACCTCTATTTTTATGCAGGCCTGGAGATTAACTTATGTCCCTTTAGTACAATACCAAACAAAATTATTAATTAATATGACACATAAAGATCTTTGCTATTTTAGGGTCAGAAGAGTTACTTGAATAGCTCCATTTTGACTTGCCTGATCTTCAGTAGTTTGAGTTTTGGTAACTTCACATTGTAAGAGAATAAAAGATTCCCTTTCACAGTCTTTACCCAATATTGAATTATCTAAGGTTTTTTTTTTTTTTTTGCAAATGAATAAACTGACACTGCTGAACATCATCTTTCTAATGTTAGAAATGTCAAACTAAATAACCTCAAAGAGACAAATCCCTTTGCTCTTATCCAGATATTGTGCAATGTCCTTATTAACATTTTGAAGGCTCTCAGTGTTCAATCAAATACCATGCTCCTGTTCCAAAGCTGATTCATCACCAGACAGCTCAGAACACGAGCTGTCCCTGTGGGTCATGTAAACAGACCGTGTAACAGCTAAATTCCCCTTATTCTGCCTGGCCCAAGGCAAACAAGCAGCATCTCAAAGGCAGTAGTGTGCAGGTTCTAGGGCAGAGGGATCCCTGACCAGAGCAGGACTACTGCAGTGTGCAGCCTCTGGTTGAGAAGGAACAGGATCACTCCTGGTAACAGGCGGGTTCCCCCAGTCCTTATGGATTGTTCTGCATCCATAAACTATTAGCAGGACGGATCCTTGGGGCCTGTCAGCTGTTACTACAAACTAATCCCCCATTAGCATCTTTATTCAATTGTAAGAATAATAAAAAAAAAAAAAAACCCAAGAAATCAAGATAGAATAACCACCAAATGAAAAAATTACTTAAATTAAAATGTAATAGTATTTGTGAATTTAGACTTAAACTGAGGGGGGAAATTCAATAGACATTTATTTTATTTGGGAAGCTCAGGAAGGTAATTAAATGCACTAATTTGTTTTGAGTCCTCCCTGAGGATGTCTTAAAGTCAGGGCATGGTCTGGACTACTGTTTTAATCATATTGATTTAAAAATATTTCTATAACTAGCACATGTTCCAAGAATTCTGATCACAGCATCAGTTAGATGGTAGCTTTTGGAAACGTGTCTAGCTATCAAGACTGTGCAGAATTCTGAGCTGACTGGAATTCTTTACCTTTGCTGGTATGAACTCTGGGATTTCTGCTTTGTTCAAGCTTCAGTATCCTTGATATTCAAGAGAGATTGTTAACCTAATAGCATTTGTAGAAAATTGAGAAAAGCTGTCTTTGTTTCTTTAGGACTTTTTTACTTGCATAAGTCTTAAAGTTTTGTGTCCAGAAACTGGAGTAAGTTAATGGTCATAAAACATCTCTCTCTTACACACACACACACAAACATATCTATAATAAATACAAAATAAATTATTCTATATAAAATAATGTGTAATATTATGTCTTTAACACTGTCCTGTTATACACAGTTGTACACACATACACACAACAAGTCTATATATGTGTGTGTAACATAATCTGCTGCCTGACTTTTTGTCATACCACCTGAGATCAGGTTCATCCAAGGGACATGGAATATGAGGAGCAATTAACAGATTTCCAGGTAATATTAGCCTGTATTGGTTTGGGGTTGGCAGCTGGTGGAGTACTGCCCCTTTCATAAGCTCAGCATTTATTTGTGCTGTATGTCTGGTGTGCAGTTGGAATTCATCTCACATTTAAAACCCATACTGGATATTTCAGGCAGCCATCATAGGATCTTTTAATATTCAAGAGAGATAGAGTAGGGGAAAAAAAGGCATGCATTTTGAAGATGTTATTGGCCTTAGATAATTCAAACAAATCAGATACTCATCATGTCTTTATCTCTTCACTAATCATCACTGAAACTTGAGTTATTTGCTCAGTGGATGTCTAAATGAGATGATCCAGGCCTCCCCTTTTCTTTAATATGGGAATTGATCCTTCCTAGTTGCTAGTGTAATACTTTATTCAAAACCTTTCCTCTAAACTACAGGAAAAAAGGATAAAATAAAAATAATCATCATAGCAATTGTACCCAGACCATACCCTATCTGTAATTAAAAACCTGATTTCCATTGATTTGTCATTGGTAATCATTTGGAAAACTTTACCTGCATGGGAAAAGGATCTGCAGTGAAGCAGATTTTTTATTCAACATTTTCTGACACTCACTCCTCCAGTAGGCTGTCACAACTGTGGTGATGCAGGCTGCCTTCTGTTGATCTCCTTGGTAATTAGTTTTTGAAGGTTAATCCCACTAGGCATTCCCTGTGTCAGCTTGGAGTTTAATGACTTTCTGAGCTTTAAAGCACTATGTGCTGGAGATAAAATATTGCACAACGTTTAGGTCTGTCTGATCCTCCAGCACACTTACCTGATCAAATTCAGATACCAAACCCATCAGGGAAGAAGAGATGAGGCATTGCTGTTTTCCTGTCACAGGCTCCCTCGTGGCACACACTGCTCATGGTCTAACCTGTGCATCCAGTGACTTTCTAAGACCCATGGAAAGGAACACAAATCTATTTATGTATCAGTCAGAGAAATTGGCCTCTTAATGGAGATCCAGCTCAAACTTAAACCTTGACTTCCAGTAAGGCCTGAAATTTATGTGGAAATAAACCCCAACTCTTAAAGTACCTGAGCTACAGCTATTTGGCTGTGGGACTGTAACAGGTGACAAAGATGTTTTCAGGTTCTTATGCTCTTCTGGAAGGGATCTTCTCTTGGCCTTCACCCCAGAGAGGATTTCTGGTCTCATCCAGTGTGATTGTACTGATCTGTGTAGGGGTATTAACTCAAAACCAAGTAAAGACTAAGGAGCTAATATGATATGCAGTGTGCATAAAAAGACCAAAAATAGTTTAGAAACAAGGTGAGGAAGCCTTATAACAGCTGCAATCTAATGCATTCTTTGTGTGCAATAATGTCAAATGAATTTATCTTACATAATTTCAGTCCTATAAAATTTGATAGATTCATAGTTCTGAGTGGAAAAGGAGCCACCAAGATCCATCAAGTTCAACTCCTGGCCCTTGTCAAGAAACCCAAGAATCACATATTTAGATAAATATGGTGGAGTTCATCTAAATAAAAGTGAATATCTGTCCCTGAGAACATCATTCTTCCTTTCTTTTATTGGCATCACTGGAGAAACAGGTATTTTAAGGGAACAGTTCCTCTCTCCTCTAATCTGACATTTAATTGAGATCAGATGAATCATGTCCTTCGTTTTTATACCATCAATGGAGAGAGGAAGGCACCACAGATAGTGAATCATCCTACCTATGCTAGGTGCCTTTTTAAGGATGGGTTACGCTTCATCCTAGAGCTATCTTTGTATCTTTCCCCTAGAGCTGTCTTTGTATCTTTCCTGTGTATAATCATTTCCTTGATAACTAGTTTATATATGAGATGCCAGACATAAATAACTCTTTTACACATTATGCATGTGCTCTTTAAGGGAAAGAAGAAATTCCTCACGCAGTGATAAGTTTTCCTTCTGGAGTGAAGTTTGAGCTTAGCTTAGCCAAAGTTAGTCTGTGTGGTTAAACATCTTACACTGGTAACACAGAAGGAATATTTGCAAATCCATCTCCTTTCAGGCACAAGCACCTGCCTGATGAAGACCAGGGTAGCTGTGCTGGGGCTCAGCTGTTTTCCATTAGGGCTAATGACAACCACTGGGAGATATCTGCAGGATGCACTGGCTCTAAGGGAGATGCAGAGATTTTCTTATCTGTTCCCTTTCATTTATTTTAGCTCTGGAGGAGTTTTCCTGGGTCATTAGTTTTTAAGAAGGGCTGTAACAGGATATAAGAAAAAGAAAATAAAAAGAATTTTAAAAAAGAGCACAGAAAAAAATATGATAAAAAATAGAAATAATTTCAAAAGTGCTTCAATTAAAGTGCATGAACCTCATTAAGGTGTATTTTTACTGGTTGAAACATATTTGTTAAGCACGATGTAGGCTTTTACTTTGGAAGTAAAAAAATACTTTCATTTCCACAGAAGGAAGGTCTAGGCCAATTTTCTTCTTCCTTCCCTGACCCCAAGTAGATTGGTAGCCCTTGTTGCCTCATGTAGTCAGGTGAGCAGCCCAGGGCAGGTTGTTCAGTGAATGCCTAGGCTGAACGCCAAGGGAGAGCTCAGGGAGAGATTAAAAGTTGGTCAAGTATCCACAGCCTGGGGAGATTAGAAACACAAATCCACAGAGAGCATTGGTTTTGGAAGATCCAGATGAGAGAAAATTGAAGCTACATCCCCTGTGCTGACCTTCAGCACAGCTATGTGATGTGGAAGCTAAATATCTCAAAGGAATACTGTGAAATTCCTGATGTTGCTGGCATGTGGTTCATGAAGAGCACATGCTGTGAACATTGCACTTGCTCCTCTGCTTGGCCTTCCAAGACAGGAGCCCTGCTCTACAGGGTGCTGAGAAATTTCAATCAGTGGCAGTCAAGGGTGCACCAAAACATGCCCAAGACATAATCAGGTACAAAAATAGCTTTTATGTAGACTTACAAAAATTGTAAGTCTTGCTGTTGCTGTTGTTGTTGCTGTTTCCATTGATAGGAAGAAACTTACTTGTGGATTATTAACTGAAGAGGGGTATATACAAGATGGTTGCAGAGATGTCTGCACTTTAGCAAAACAGTTTCTCACTATCTGAAGGACTGAATGCATATCTTGGATCTAAATTCATGACTTGTATTCTATAGATATGCAGAATCTGTATCTGAATTCTTAAAATTAATATGTCTTTTTTCCCTTGTCATAGGAAGATGGCATAGCTTGGGCTGGAAGGGACCTTTAAAGGTCATGTAGCACAACTCCTCTGCGGTGAGCAGGGACACCTTCAGCTAGACCACATCTCTTGGAGCCCTGTTCAATGTTTCCAGGTATGGAAACATTCCAACAACTCTCTGGGCAAACTCTGCCAGTGTTTCACCACCTTCTTAGTGAGAAAACTTTTCCCTGTATCTATCAACCCTCCTTTAATTTAAAATCATTGCCTCTTTCCCTACCACACCAATCCCTGTCCTGATCTTTCTTATGTACTGCCTTTAGGGATGGAAAAGCTGCAATAAAATTTCCCAGAGCCTTCCTTTTGTCCAGGTTGAACAGCCTTAATTCTCTCAGCCTTTCCTCACAAGAGAGGTGCTTCATGCTTATGATAATCCTCATCATCCTCCTCTGGAATCTCTTCACCAGGTCCCAGCCTGACCTTTCAGGTCCCATCCAACCCCAGCTGATTCTGTGAGATGAAACTGTGCTGGGTCAAACACAGACCCCTGATGGAGTTGCTGCCCACAGCTCACTGGACACAGCCATCCAGACAATTCCCTGTTCCTGATCTGCCTATCCATCAAATGCATATCTCTCCAATTTAGAGATGGATATTTTAGGATCCTTTGTCAAAGGCCTTCCAGAAATCCAGATAGATGACATCCACAGATCTTCCCCTGTCCTCTTTATTGTCTCTACATTTCCACTTCAGAATATTTATTTTCCAGGATTTATGACCCAGTGATGTAAAAATGCACATAATAGCAAAAATCTTATTAATTTAAGTAGGAACAATAACCAAGTAATTTTCTTACCAAACTCAGAAAAATGCTGTCAGCTTTTGTTATGAAAGAGCTTAGAGAATACATTCAAAGTATTATTAATTTTCTGAGCTTTTCTTCAATTGCATCCATTTTGATTTTGAATACCTATTAATTGGATAATTAAAGTCATTCAAAGAAAATACTGTTTAATAAAATGCCATTTTCTTAAGCAACTGGTATTTTACATTTATCAAAACATATTGTTATTTCATGAATGGTTAAGAGCAACATTCTGAATTAAACTGACGGATAAAAGTCACAGATTTTATGATGCAACATCTATTGGCTTCAGTTTTGAATTGAATCCAAAGACCTGAAGGAGGAAATGTTGTAATTCAAAATGTCTCTGACTAAACAGTTATGGTTCTGTTTATGATATTAGAAACACTGCCACATGCTTCCCAGTCTGTGGTATGATCATGTGGGGGAAAATCTACACCAGGGTAGGGGTGTTTTTTTCTTTTTTTTTTTTTTTTTTTAATCCACATATATAATAGGATCAAAATGAAATACAATAAGAGTACATTATTTATCCAAAGTAATTTAGACTATTATAGCAATCCTTTTTTTTCCCCAGCTGTATATTCAGAACAGTATACAAAAATATACAATACTGAGAGACAGAAAAATAAAATAATCAAAAAACAAATTAAGAAACATTTTCAAGTTTATTTCATGCAAAATTCCCAGGTTAAATTCCCAGGAAATTAAGCAAAGTAACCATCTTTGAAAAAAAAAATTTATTTTCTAGTTTTATGATATAAATTTTCAGGAGTTTATTTGATTCAGATAAACATTTTCCACATGCAGTTGTTACAGTTGTCCAATAATGAGATTCAGAACAATGTCTCTGAGCCAGACATGACTGTTCTGTCAAAATAGCACACAACTGAAATTCAAAGGGCTCAAAATCAACTCAGTATAAGTTATTATCATCTGACTTTCTGCATAAAGACTTGCATAAAGGTTTTATTTCATCTTTGTTTCTATCACATTAAAAGAATATGTGTTTTTAGTTTTTCTACTGGCTACCATTAAACCAAAATCCACAAAGAAGTTGAGCCAGTCTCCCTCTTACCCTGGTAATCACAAAGAAAAAAAAATCTGATTGCACAGCCAAGCTATTCTTCCCACATGTAGGTTGGTTTGTTCCTGAGTATTGTAAAGAGTGTACATGATTTCAAATACTTTTCCAGTTTGAATATATTTCCTTTTCCCTCTGTGCCTGAAAAAATACATCCTGCAGGTTAAGTTAACATGGGTTTATGTGTATTTGTAAATATTGACCCTTTGAAATTGAACAGGATAAGATGTTTTATGCATTTGTATGTACAATTTACTTGCTAATCTGCTGTTTAGAGAGAATGGGAATGTCTTCCCTTTCCATCTTTAATTTGCAAACTTTTCAGGAAACTGTCTTCTCTTCTAAGCCATATATTAACTTTCATAAAAACATATATTAGACTAATTTTCATACTGGTCAAAACTAAAAATTTTCTTTTATTCCATATGTTGTCATTTCTACATTTATATTAGGCTACCTAAATCAAACTTTAAACTGACATAATTTCCCATGAACCTACATTTAAAAATGCTATTACCTGATCCACTTTAAAAATCCTGTTGATAAAAGAGAAAGGTCTCACCCAAAGGTCTTGACTTAAAAAATAGCATAGTTTAGTGCATATAGCTAAAAGTATGCAACAAAGGAAACAAATTTAAATCTTTGCTTCTTGTGATATTGAGAGTACTAATAAATGAAAATGCTTTGTCTTAATAATCTCTTCCTTGTGGACTATTTAAGTAGAAATTCAATGAAATTTTTATGAGGGAAAAACAAAACCTCATTACAAAGCTTTCATTTTGCCAAATGTGATAACAGTACTCACAAAAGAAAATCCTAGCTCTTTGCTCATACTTTTGTGTGCAGTTAAGATAAAAGTTGAAGTTTCTTTTCCCCTGTAAGCAAAAGTTAAGCACCTGCTACAACTACAGTTTTGGAGCACACACAAGATTGCAGCCTTAGGATCTCCATTGTTTCATCTAACTAGAGACATTTAAAAGCTGATAAGCCTAAGCTAA
The DNA here is from genome assembly GCF_017590135.1 of Pyrgilauda ruficollis. Taxonomy (NCBI): domain Eukaryota; kingdom Metazoa; phylum Chordata; class Aves; order Passeriformes; family Passeridae; genus Pyrgilauda; species Pyrgilauda ruficollis. The sequence goes on along the minus strand of NW_024527822.1, from coordinate 4,054,145 downwards.
TTGTCTAGGCTTTCTTTTTAATCTATCAGGAAAGACAGGCATCTCCAAAGCATGATTTGTCCTGCTTATCTTAGAAACATAGGTGCAGAAATCTCATTACCTTGGGAGGAGTTGCCTTTTCAGAAGTTCCTCTTTCCTTTGACTACAAAAGATCTTAAAGAGTATGGTCAAATTAAACATCCGGCTTCTAAAACACTGCAGTGAGATGAGATTATTCTCCTTACCCTTTACATGTGGGACTAAATAATTTTCTGATATGTTAATTCTGCCTTGAAGTTCAGGACTCTGTGGGTAAACTGTAGGTTTTGACAGAGGAAAGAGGGAGCGCTGTCTTTGGCCTTGAGTTTTGTCTTGAGGTTTGCGCTTCTGAGGAATTTAAGAGAAAAAGGAAGGCTCTGGTTTCTGGTTTGACATCAAGAAGGGAGCTCTTAGGTGACCTGTGAAGATTCACTGCCATGTTTTGTTGGACCCAGTCAGAGAGGAGCCGGGAAGGTGCTTAGATGGGTGGAATCCTCTCCTGCGAGGGAAGGCTGAGAGGCTGGGATTGTTCAGCCTAAAGGAGAGAAGGCTCCAGGCTGACTTACTGCAGCCTTTCAGTGTTTGAAGGGAGCTGGAGGGGGATCTTCTACAGGACAAGTGATGGTAGAACAGAGGGAAATGGCTTTACACTGACAGAGGGTAGGTTTGGATTGGGTATTAGGAAAAAATTCTTTAATGTGAGGGTGAGCAGACACTGGAAGATGTTGCCCAGAAAAGCTGTAGATGCTCCATCCCTGGAAGTGTTCAAGGCCAGCTAGGATGGAACTTGGAACAATCTGCTCTGGTGGAATGTTGGCAAGGGCAGGGGGTTGAAACAAGATGAGCTTTCAGGTTCCTTCCAAATCAAAGCGTTCTATGATTCTGTGTTTTGTACAGCCATAGTTCTGACACATATTGAAAATTCAGCACAATTAGTGAATCCTTATGCTTCTTGTAGTTCTTGGAGGCATAAAAACTGCATGGCAATTACAGTCAGTAAATGTTATTATAAATTCATATCCATGCATTTAAACTATATTGTTATTTAACGTTGTATTTTTACTGGCATTTTTTCCCACAATTTTAGTTGGACATCAGAATCTAAATAAATTGAGCTATAGAACCTTTTCATTTATTACTATAAGGTCTAAGTCTTGTTAATGGATTCCAGGAGTGGGTAGTGTTTTTTTCTTTAATTGGGATTTTTTTTCCTCTTTAAAAAAAAAAAAAAAAAAAAAAAAAAAAAAAAAAAAACTATGTCAGAAATGTGTGATAAGTGTTTCTATTCCTGAAGCAATTACAATTTGCAAATGAGAATTCATGAAAGCTTTGTTCTTTAGTTATTTCTCAGGCAAAGGGAGAAAATCAACCTTTGAATTAAGTGACATGACATGAGGGTATTTCAAGGGCCCAGTGTTTTATAACTGACTTCTGAGCATGCAAGCTGAAGCAAAATTATCTGGATAAAATTCTTTAATATAAAGTGGATAAAGGAATCTAAATCTCTGGAAGCCATAGGCTCTGCCTGCTTAGCACTTTGGGTAGTGTTGGCATCTTCTAACTTCTAACTTCTAACTACATCCATATAGTAGGAATCTCTATTTCTTTGCTAAACCTCTCTGAAAGTAGACACCTAATCAAAATCAGATGAGCTATGATTTAGGACTGGTTATTTCTCACCTCTGTTTTTAAAGGGGCTTCAAGTACTTCAGATAGCCTATAGCCTATGCTCAGATGAAACCCATCCTACAAGCTGCACAGATGTAACATGGATATCAGGAGAGATAAATGCCACCTTCACTGATCATTTCCAGCTTAGACTAGCATAAACTTTATCAGCACATTTTGAATACATTATCATCAGCATTGGGATTCCATTTTCAAGGTTGAAAAGCTCAGAGTTAGCTCAGAGAAGGAGAAGGGTTTGTGCAATGGGGGTAGGCACTGGCAGAACCAGGATTCTGGAGCTCTGCCCAGCTGTGGCATTCATTGGGAGCACCCAACAGAGGAAATATGAAAACATCTGAAAAATCTGCCCCAAAGCAATTCTGAAAATGCCAGCTGATTCATCTACAGACACAATTAATTCTAAAGACCTTTTACTCTAGCCTAGCCAGGACTTTGAAATGGAAGCCATACATTTGTGTGTATGTAATGATTTCTTTTTCTCAATAACCTTTACAGTCCCCAATGTAAAGTACCAGCAACACTTTAATCAGAAATTAATTTTTTCCATACCTAAACTGAGGAATCAAAAATATGCATTTTATTTGGCTTTTTGTTGTTGTTTTGGATCACAAATAGCTGAATATAATAAATAAAATATTTTAACTTGTGAGTTCTTAAATAGAGATATTATTAGTAGATGCTGAAGTAATTTGCTTCTGTTTTTGAAGCAAATTACTTTCCTATCAATGGAACAGTACTCTAGCTCCTGGGCATGGAGCTGGAGTTAGCTCCAGCAGATCCTCCATGAGAAAATCCAGCTTGTGTTAAAACTCCAAGTTTGCTGAAAATGAGAAGTGCTCAGATCTGGAGCTCATGCCTGTCATAGCAGAGCAGCAAAACCAAAAGTGATCTCACTGAAGGCTGGGGAGTGCCATGGACCTTCTGCCTGCTTGTATCACTGCCTGGACCCTTCTGGGCATGGATTCCCTGGGAACTGGAAAACTTTATCTGACGTGCACAAAAACCTGTTTGGGATTACACTGACAGTGGTGTTACCCCATGGGGCATGAGTACTCCATAAGGAAAATTAATGAGTAAGAAGAGATTTGGAGCATGACTAAAAGGGAGGGGTCAGCCAGGTGAAATAAAAGGACTTGGGACAGATAGGGCTGGACATCCTCAGGGATAGGTATTGGATTGATTTTGCATATCCTCATTAATTATTCTGAAAAAATGCAGGAATGCTATATTAATTTTGGCTAACAGCCTGGTTTTTGAAGCTACGATCAGAACAGAAAATCATAGTTCACAGGCAAGCAGCTTTGTATTTCTGAAAAACAATGAAGGGGAAATATGTACATGTAAAAATAGTGTTTTTAAAATTCAGTTTAGCCTAGCTGATCAGAAACTACAGCTAGTTTCGTGATGTGAAGTAAAATCCTAACAAAGAATTCAAGTGTGTTTTGCTGCAGTGAACATGCTTGGTACTGCTCCTCCTCCCATTCCTCTATTCCCTATACAGCTAGTGCCTAAAGAGAGAAATGTGTACAATTAGTCATTGGTAGAGCAAAAAATGTGTGCTGTGAGCTTCTGGACTTATGTGAGGCTGGACTTATGAACTGCAGGTCATGAATTTCACTGAATTTATTCCTTTGTACATGATCACAGTTTTAATGAAGACTAGTCCTATTTAATTATGAAAAATCCTTATACAAGATCTAGAGCAGCTATCCTTAAAGCATTTGAGAAATAAGTAACATTTACTGTTAAAAATAAATGCCTTACTTCCAATCTGAAAATATAGGCATGTAACCATCAGCCATCACTTCTCTTTACTTCTCTTTATGCATAGGACAAAATCATCCCTCAATACTCTGATAAGTAAGTGGATTGAGCAGCAGTGCACACATTCCTATTCTTTAGCAACTCTCAGAGTTTAAATCAGTTTGATGCTGGTAGTTGCTGTACTTTCAAGCTGGCAGCTATACTTCTTTTCTGATTAAGGAGGAAAAGGTTATCATCATCATCATCCTCTCAGGATGAGAAATAACACTTTGGAGGTGTGCGCTGCTCTCTGCTGATCCCAAAGGGGCCAGTTTGGATTCTGATTCCCAAAGGATCAAAGAAGGGCAAATTACTCTAATCTTACACAAACTCTCTTTACCAGGTGATTTTAATAACTATACCAACCACCTAACAGCTTATTTCATCCTACTCTCCTGACCTTGCAGTCAACACCAAATTTATCAGCTATGAGACTGCATTTAGTTCCTAAACATTTATAAATACCACGAATAATACAGATCAAGTAGCTCATCTCTGTGCAGTCCAACAGAAATAAACCTGTTCAGCATTAACTTGCCATTTATACACTTATGAAGAGGACTCTGTAAAAGTCAGTTCAACAAGATCTATTTTCCTTTTTGGTTGGTAGTATCTCACTCCTTTAAATCCTTGCTATTCAAGTCCTGAGATCAGTATCAGCCTGACAGTAAGATGAATTTATTATCTCATTTATCCCTTAAAAACATGGTATAACATGAATATCCCTACAAGATTCTGAACTCCCTTCTATTCAGTGGTTATTGAAAATGGAGCATGAACGTTACCAAGAGTTTCTTGACATAACAAACTCCCATGTGCAAGAGCCTGGATTTCCTGGCTGGAAGACTTCTATAACTACTCTTTAACATGGAGTTGAAGAGGAGAGTTGTCTCTAGGAACCTCATCTTTGAGACATCCTACCAGAAGCTGAATGCAATAATCAAGTTCTGACCTTACTAATGTTGTGTCCAGATGGGCACAGAAAACATGCAAACTTATTAGGGATTTACATATATATGTTTGATAGTTTGAAAAGTTAATAACATGCTCAAAAATAATAATAACAGCAGTCTGTGATAATGTTATGCCACTGGCAGCCACAAGGAATTCCTCCAGGACAAGTCAGGGTGTGTAAAACTCCTGCTGCTTGTTGCCTAGACTTCCCACTGTTTTGAACTCCAAAGATGAGAGACACTGAGCCCTGTTAATTAGCATCTGTAATGACAGTTCTATTTCCATCGTTTTGTGACTGTAGAAAGTGTGACTCTTATTCAATTTATTCTCTCTGCTTGATTAGTCATGCAACTAACACCACCCTTAAACCCTTACCAGCTCTTCTCCATTTCACTTCCCTGATTCTTATTTCCATCTTAGGATGAAGAGCAGAACATTCTTTTCCAGAATTTGTACCTCACATAAAACAAATACTGTTCTTCAGACATCATTCCTGCTGGATTTCCCTTTGCCGCCTTAATTAATCTTTGCTATACTTTTGCACCTATTATTAGATAAAATTGCTAAGAAATAATAATTATATACACCCTGTAATAATCTCCTTAACCTAAAGCAACAAACTATATATTATACTTGGAACATTCATCTCCTGCTCTGTACTAGGGGTTGATGACATATTGACTAAAATCTGTGCTCTCAGGATATTTTCTACAAGAGGGAGAAATTGAGAAAAGTTTTTTATATCTTTAGTTTTAAAAGACAAAAAAAAAAAAAAGTGAAGCAGACATCAAGTGAAAGAGGAAGAACGTGAGAGGAGGGATGGAGGGAGGAAAGGATGGAGAGTATGTCAGTGTGAATCAAAGCTGGCTGCTGAGGTTGTCAGTGGTTAGTAACCTCTTCTTAATGCACATAACAATTTTTGTTCTTGCCCAGTCGAATATCAATCAGATATCAATGCCTCTCTGCCTCCCAATGATGATACCCCTGCTGAGTAATCAGGAAATCAAGGAGACAATACAGGAAGTTTAGATCCTCCACACAACATTGCCCTGTGGCACATATAAAGAACCCCTTATTGCTTGGCCTGTGAATGTATTGAAAATCTTAATTCCCAGGGCTGTGAATTCTGCTGTTTTCCAGGTAACAGTTAACACTTGCTAAAGAAAGGGTGGAGATTCCCAAACCAACATCAACAGAAAAGACTTGAGCAGAGACAAAACTGGCAGGAGGGAAAGAAAGCAGGAATGTAAATTTGAGCCTTGAAGCCATTTGGGACCTAAATAAATACAGGCAAGACACCAAGGCTGAGCTTATGCAGCTCTTTGCTTCCCTGGATCCCATCTGGGAGCTCTGGCTGCTGGTTTGTGCCATGGTCCTGTGACAGGGAGTTCCTTCTGACTCTCACCTATTGGGGCAGAGCTGGCAAACTGAGGATTTTACCTCTGCAAGAGGCAACGTGGCTTTCAGCTATACTCAGCACCCCCCAGGAAAAGCAGAAGCAGCTGCTCCTCCCAGCAGCATGAGGCTCCTGTGATGCTGTACGCCTCTGCAGGGGCAACGGGCAGGGTGAATGCAGCTGCTCCCTCCCAACACAGGGAAGAGGAGAAGGGAGGGATGCTGGGTCGTGTTCAGTTCTTTAAAAAATGGGAGTCTGGCACTATCCTACCCTGACATTAGGGCATGAGGGAGAGATGTGTTACAGAGTATACAGCAGCCGCTTGCTTTGGTCTGGACAGCAGAGTTACAGTGACAGCAAGAACAATAGGATTTCTTAAGTTGTCATGAATAGCCTATCCTTCTGCTGACCTAATCTTCCTAATTTAAACAGCAATATAGTGTTTGTGCTTTAGGGGCCTTTTGTTTGGGTTTTTTTTTTTTTTTGGTTTTTTTTTTTTTTTTTTTTTATTTCTCCTTCTCCTAGCCCCACTGGCTCGCTTGAGCAGACAGGCAGGGAAGGGAGCAATGCTCGTTGACTTGTCATTTTTTCAGCAGCTCTTCAAAACCCTGAGTCAATATTCACTGGAGGATTAACACCAGAGGAAAGGGCTTGAAAGCCTGTCTCACATTGCATTCTAACAGAGGGAAAGCTCCAAATGAGATTATGTGAATCTTGAAGAGAGCCACTCTCAATCCCAAAATGTCTGACTGCTCAGAAGCCTGGTGGATCAGCCAGAAGCCTCCTGCAGACTCTTCATCCAACAGCATCTTGTGTCGATTTTTCTGATGTCCTCTAAAAATCAGATTCCAGTGGCATTCAAAGCCTTGTGTGGGCAAGTCAAGCAATGAATATATAAATCTCAGATGGTTTCATCCTTTGAGCAGCACTGGAAGCAGCATTGGATGAATCCTGGCTTAAGCCTTTTATCTCATGCCAAGTTCTTCCCTGTCTGTGAAGCCCATGGTATTTTCTGCCATTCGCACTCAAGTCCTGAAATGAGATTTAAAGTCTGTTCTCTGCTTCTATCCCTTAGCACCATTTTATTTGCAGTTTTAATTCAGATACACATCAATCCTATTAGACACTCTGAATTACGTGTTAATTAAACGTGGCATTCATAAATGGTTGTGCTGAAGTTAGTGGCAAATCTCTTATTGCCTGTAGCAGGAAAGGCTCCAAAGAATTTACAGAGTGCTGTGTTGATTACTTCTGAGAACAAAAAGTGACAAAGGCCAAAACCAACTTTATTCTAGTACACAAGCATAGATATTGAAATATGTCAGCATTTACCAATAAAATACCAGAGGGCTCAGGTCTGATGACTGAGTCATTGGATGCAGGTGGTTGAACTGAGAAGATTCTGGCATTTGTGTCAGAACAATCTCTGAATTTGCAGCAAGACAATCTGGTTCAGGATTCAGTTGCCCAGACTTAAATATCTTATTCCATTTTAGACATCTTATAATAGCTCATGTGGCTTCCAGTTGCTGCTGCAGAACGTAGATGCCCCAAACACATTGGTGTGCTTCAAATACATAATAAAATATTTTGAAAATTAAATAGTGCTCCTTTGTGCCATGGAAACACAACTTCACTGACCTGCATGAAAAAAGAAGTCAGAGGAAAGCAACAGGCTTTTGTCTCAGCTATTTATGGAAGGAAGGAAGGAAGGAAGGAAGGAAGGAAGGAAGGAAGGAAGGAAGGAAGGAAGGAAGGAAGGACAGTGGCAAAACAAAATTAAGGAAAACAAAAAGAAAGCCAGAGGTGATGGAGGAATAAAAGTTTTCAAGTGCAGACATGTTTAATTGTGTAAGTTTATATTTTATAGTGAACTCCAGATAAGAAAACTGCTCTGTTTCTGAGGGCTTAAAAGAAATAATAAAACAGTAATTTCAATTTTTTTCTACAGGGAAGAAAAAAAGAAAGTAACTTCAATAAGGAGTTTTGTAAAAAATTGTGAAGAATGTAATTTAAGTCTGGGAGACTTAAAATTAAAAAAAAAATTACATTACAAAGCTCAGACGTGACAGCTGGATAAGCTCTGGGAGACTGATGGAGCTCCAAGTAAGAGCTGCATAGCTCAGAAGCAGAGTTTGGACTAATTCCATGGTAGTCCTGCAGACATCCAAACTACACCTGTATGTCTGGAAGCTCAGACCAGGTGATCCTGATATTTTTCAAACTTCAGAACAGGGAGAACCTCTCAAGACTCCAGGCTGAGGCTGCTGATGCAGCTGCCTGCACAGCAGCCCTGGAATGGTAGAGCTGAAGTTTTTGTTTTTCATACTCTGAAGACAGACTGGATTTGTGAGAGACAGCACCTACTGCTGAGTTTGGATTCATTTGCAGCCTGCTGGGTGAATTGTCCTGTTTCATTTGAAACTTCCTAGAGTCAAATTATTTCTAATGAAATCTATTAGTTCATAATCTATTAATAGATTATACCTGCTAACTTATACCTTATATTTTCCTAGGATGTGGTGCTGCAGTGCATTTTGGAGAAAGGTAGCTCTACCTGGTGAAGTACCTCTCCATTTTATTTATCTCTTATGCATTTATAATAGGAAGAAAACTCAACACACAACTGATCATTTTGAAACTGACTGTGAAAAGCTTGTTTTATTCCCTGACCACCTTGGCATTTGTAGTCAATCTGATCAGAGCTGTAGTTCTGGAAGCCCTGGGTTGTCCAGCATCCACTTTATATTTCCTCAATACTCTTCTCCAGTCTGTCATTCTTTGGGGAAGATTGGTGGTATTCATCATCCCCTCACTTTTTGTTACTGCATGGGATTGAATTCTCTCCTCTAATTCCCTTTGTCTTTCACTGGAGCTATAGAGAGTGGAGAAGCCAGAGGACATAGTCTGAAGAAAGTCTTTCACTTTGATCAAAGAAATCAGAAGTCAAGCCCAAATTCTCTGAAAGTGATACTTGGTATGTCTCGAAACCTCACACTCAAGAGGCAGAACTGATTTGCCACTCCTCACTGGAAATTGTCATAGTGGAGAACAGGACCTCAGAGGTAAAACCAGAACCAACTCAACCTGGCTGGATAAGGAGATTTAATTTTTTCTAATTCTGTGTAGATCTGTGAGTGAAAACTAAATGATTTGTTTTGAAGTCCTTTTCTAAGAGTCTTACAATTGTTTGGAAGTCCAAATCTTCCCCTATGACCTTCTGGGGAATTGCCTTTGCTCTTTTCTTCTCTCTGTTTTAGCAACATCTGACAGAGTGAAGAGCTAGAAGCTCTTAATTTGATTTTCAGAATTAGTTCTTTGCTCAATTCCAGTTTTATTCTGCTGTGTGGAAGCAATCTGCAGCCCTGAAGAATCTGCTTTTCTGGCTGGGTCTAGACATATCCCACAGTTTTTATAATCCAGCTTCATATTAAGTCTTTCTGCAGACTCAAATGTCCTAAGCGTGGAAATAATGAGATTTATCGGTCAGTTCCTTCTGAGCCTACAGAAAAAGCAGCTCATATTGCTACTTGGTATTCAATATCCATATGTATTTCTGCAGAAGAAAATGCAGCTTTTACTATTTCTTTAAGACCAAATGGATGGCCCTTTTCCTGGGAATCCCCTCAAAGGCTCTGAATGTGCTGGTTCCCTGGAGATAGTATCACTCCACACAGTTGTGATTTTTCTGCCTCATGTAAAAGTACACAAATCATGTAAAAGTGCACAAAACCAGAGATATGCAATAGTTAAAAACTGTATGTGTTTACATGAGTTTGTCATGGCATCTCAGCTAAAAGTTTTTCACACATTTCATGTTATTACAGCCTAATATAACTTTCAAGGGAGCAAATTTGTTTTCATTCCAGCCCTGACAGGCAGCAGACTAGTGCCTAGATTTTTTAAAAATTAGCCATTGATTCCTGTGGATTTCTTTTTTTCAAGTTAGTATTATAACACAAGAAAATTAATAAGTTAATTTTCCAATCAGTCATTCATTACTAAAATAATCATGGCTCATTAAATAATAATCAGCTCATAGGGAGAAGTTTGTTCTTAACTTCCTGTGTCTGCAGCTGTTTATGCCCTGAAGAAAGGATCTTACAGCTTTATGACTTTCATTCTCTGTAAAATAGCTGTTGCTTTTTCTAGGAAGGACTAATCTTCATCAGGATCCTGTTAATGGCCATGTAAAATTTTGTGCTAGTGAGCTTGAGGGGTTATTATTTGCAATTTAAAAAGGATATGCTTTCTAATGTTTTTTAAAATTTTTTGGTAGATGAGAGCAATCTCACTACTAAAACTTCAGGCTTTATGCTGTGTTAGTCAGAGATAAAGATTTCAACCCATACCTATCTCCCAGCCAGACAAGTCAAGGTTTAATGTTGATTTTCATGTTCCTTGAGCTGACCTTTTAATGTCTTGCACTTTTTTTTTGCTGTCCTATTTTTGGAATTTTATTTGATGCTAATCTTTTCCACCTCATTACTTGCACAATCCTCAGAAACATTTGGGGGTAAAGAACAGGTTTATTTGCCGATTAAACTGTTAATTGGTTCCCAGATTATTTTATGTGTCTTTCACAGGCTTGCATCAACTACTTTTGTTGCTAACCACCCAACTGAGTCTGGGGGAGGGATTCAATATTGCTGAAACCATCATGCACTCTGAAGCTACCATTTTTAAGAGGAGACTGATGAAGTCTCTACATGCTGTGGTGAAACCAAACCCTCAGGCTACAATACATCCAGCCCTTGGCACAGGTGGCTCCTGAAGCCATTCCATGAAGAGTGTTTCCATGTGTCACCTCAGCAGTGGCTACAGGAGATGGCCATGCTAAGGACAGGCCATCACCTCTGTGGCCAAGGCCAGCCAGGTCAGGTGTGTTGGACCAGGTCTTTCTTGGAGAAACAGCCTGTTCCTGTGTAAATCCACTGTAGTCTTCTATTTGGTGTTCCGTGAAATGCTAAGCTGCAGTCTTGACCATTTTAATGGGATTCCAGCACAGTTTCCCTCTCATGGGTCCAGTAACACATACAAGATTACACATTGAGGGAGAAAGTCTCTATCACCTCATAAACTTTCAGTATTTTGATCAAGACAGAGATGTGGCGTGAAGATCTAGTTGCTATGGGAGTTTTCAAAGTCGATTGAGTATAATAATAAACTACAAATCCATATATAACTTGGTTAACAGAGTTACTACAGGAATCCATTCATGAAAGCAAAAACCTGCATCAAAATTAAGAGCACAAGAGTCAAACTGAAAAGAATAAATCCCTTCACAGAAAGATGCTGACTGTTGAATGTCATAGAATTTTAATCTGATCTGAGTTCAAGATGGCAAACTAAAATATTCATATGTAATTCTGGAATCACTAGCACATGCTTCTTTACCTGTGGAAATTAGAGCAGCAAAAATCAGGAATTAGCAGGATGGCTGAGAAGATTTTGAAATTTTTTTTCTTCTCAGCAAATAATGATTCAACAAAACAGTAAACTTTCTCACTGTGAGTTTTTGTAAGTCTTGTTTCCAATCAGAAGGAGCAAACAAACAGACCTTAGGGATTTTTTTTTTTTCAAAATTGCCAACAGTTTGTTTTGACATTTTCAAAGCAAAAAGTGCTGCTTTCTTAAGTCAATACATTTTTTGGTTTGCTAGTTAAAATAGTTATATCTGCCATCACTTACAAGTGTAGAAAGTTGCAGCTTTTTGGATTGAGTATTGCATAGAAGGCACATGCAATGCCACAGTTTCTGCTCTCAGGGTGTGTTCAGATGGATTTACATTCCAGAATGCATTAGTCTTTAAAAATGTAAGCATAACTTTTCCATTTTTGCACTGACAGATCTTTCTTAGAAGTCCCTAGCAGTCTGTAGGAAAGAAGTTTTGTCCCCAGTTGAGAGAAGTAGTCATTCTATTAAATAAAAATGGAGTAGGAGTGCCTTGCTACACCAAAGGCTAAACAGGACTGTTCAAGATGAGTATGTCAACACCAGCAGCTGGATCACTCTCCAGTCTCCTGCTTGTCCACACCTTTATCAGCCAGGATTTTTCTCTGCTGCAGATCAGCAAGGCTTTTCCTCAACAAAGCTGGCTCACACAAAACACACTGAGTGAAGAATGGTCTGGGAGTGATCAAATCCAGGACTGCCCTAAACGCTATTCAGAGAGGGCAAAGCCAATTTTTTAACCATAAAGGGTGCAAACAGTTCTGCAACAAGAGGTCCAGAAAATAAATACTGTTTCTGCTGGAGCAGAGAATGAAGTCAGTATAGACTCACTGGTTAACACCATGATCCTGAAGAGAGCTCTAGACTGGAAGGTGCTCATTTAGTTGGTTGTGTTGGGTGTCTCCTGTCCACTTACTAAGAGTTCACTCCAGAATTAAGGTTGTGTTAAAAAGTTGTTGCTAAACATCAGTTTCACGCAGCACAATGTATCAAACTGTCTCCTATGATATCCTTCATTCCCTGGCTAAGGAATACCTCCATTAAAACTCATATATTTTTTTTTTAATGAAATTGCAATTAAACAGTTCATTTGAATTCAAGATTTATCAGGTTCAAGAAGAATGCAAATCACTGCTCAAATGAAAGAATCTGGCACAGTGTATTCAGTCAGCAAAAATAAGCCAATTATTAAATGTTCACGTGTAATATAGATCAACTGTTCTGAAAGTAAGTGCTAATGGCATAACTTCATTTTCATTTTAAATACAGCAGGTACCCAGGAGTTAACTCTGATGATTATATTTGGGTGTTATGCGCATAAATCATATTAGCATATAACAGGATTTGTGGCTGCAACACCCACGCATCAGCTTTTATATTTACTGCAAACACTCTAACAAGGTTTCCATTCCCAAAGCATTCTCCAAGTCTGATTTACTACTCCAGGAAATGTCGCGGGGCCAGGCTGACCTACTGAGTTATAATACAGCACAATGCTTTCTCTGTTCTATCAATGTTCTTATTTCTCATCCAGAGAAGGATTGTAGGGGCAAAGAACCAGTCTCTCCTAATTGCACCAGCATGGTGCACACTGGGATAATTTTGAGATCACAGCTGCAGCTAGAGTTGTAATAAAGGTAAATGATGTACCTTTTAAATATGTGCAATTACAACTTTTTCCCTTGGAACATCTTACCACTAATGGATATACAAGTTACTATGTGAAATGAGTAACAAAAAGAATTGCTGTAACAAGCAAACTCTGTGTATTTTTCAAAAAATGCCATTCATGTGTTGAACTATGAGTTCAAACAGCAGTGGAATCCACCCTCTTAGGAATGAATGTGGATAACAAGAACAGTACTACTGAATTTTTCCAAAAAATACCTCCTGGACCTAGAAATTATTTATATGGAGCCCCTTTTTTAAAGCAGTCTAACACGTTTCCATACAAAAAAGACTCTGGCCCACACTGAGTGAATGACAGTCTGCTGTGCTGCCCAAGGGGACAGACTGTGCTCAGTGTCTTCTCGAATGTGCTCAGATTTCTGCCTGCATCCTCTTATTTCACTCTCCCTCGCTTTCTTCCTCAGAATATAGCTTAGAAGTCACCTACCCACTTTTCTCCTTGCATTTTTTATGTTTTCCTTCATTTGATTTCCTTGTGCTTGAGAAAGGAAAAGTAAACATAGAGCTGCAATTGGCTGACCAACTTTGCCTTTACTTCCTGCTAGTTAGAAACATGATGCTAACATTCTAGGTTGTCTCTAGCTAAAAGAGGAAATAAATAAACTCTGATTAAATTAGTTACCTTTGTGCTGTCTAACCTTCACACCACATTCACGTGAAAGTACTCATAGGAAAGATTTGCTGCGCACAAAAAGTCATCAAGAAAAGCTGCACCTATAAAATCATCTTTATTTTTACTAGTGTGAACATTTTGAGGCACAAAGTACACTGGGAAGGAGTATGTTTGCAAACCAAAGAATTCCTTCCCTTGCAGCTGAAAGAACAAGAGCTGACTTATCTGTGATTACTTTTTAACACCCAAAAGATTTTTTACTCCTGAAGCAGTCACAGAGAAGCTGGACACCTCAAATCTATGGATGCAACCCAATTGGGAAAGCAATAATATAGCCACAAGTTGTTTTGGTTGTATCATTCTTTAAAGGTTACGCTGCCATAATTTATGTGACTAGAGCTTGTGTAGCTAAAACAATGACATTTAAAATTAACTGATTTGGAGAAGTGTGAGTCTAATTGTGGTAAATTCAGCACAGCTTACAAGACACACCTTGTAAACTGGTTTCAAGTTTCATGCTGGCCACCATGGGACTCCAGGCTGATCTCAGTATTGAGTTATGAAATGCCACCTCAGATACTCAGCCACCCCAGTCACCAGTGAGGAGCAGTTACACAGAGAGGTGCACTGTAAAATATCTGCGTCTTCAGGTATCTATAATTTACTTCTATAATTACCTCTCAACACAGTCCAGTGAATGGACTGTACAGTGTAGAGACACTCACCAACCGTGCTAGCTCCCCAGTAAGAGTGATACTATTTGTAAACTATTTATACAAAGGATGCCTTTAGGGTATTTATTGTGTATTTAGGGTCTAACAAGGTCTCTTTTAACTTTGTATAAGGTTTTCTAATGTCTTAATATTAACAGACTACAAACTTTGTCATGATAACCCCTAATAATTCCAGTACTGAACTCTCTGGGCATGTGCTCAGAGCCTGTTTGTTTTGAACACTCATCACCAATTCAGAGAACTTTGGAAAATTCAGTTCAGCAGTGGATGATTTGTCTGGATAGAACAATTTTACTGAGAACTAAAAATGTTACAGATTGATTTTGTAAAATCATTTATCATGGCATGCCCACATCCTGAGAGGTGAGCACATTTTATTATTAAAATTACTCTTCCTTCTTCCTTGCTTTTGTACCTAGCTCTTCACCAAATCAAACTAAATGGGAACTCAAGATCTCATTTCTACTACTTATCTATTTTAATCATTGTGTTTTAGTTTTTAAATTAAACTTTTGGACTACTTGTTTTTCTTGAAAGGCAGACTGTCTTGGAGAGCAGTGTTTCTGTGATTTCTAATAGAACATCTTACATTACTTTAGGAAAGTAGAGGTTTGTTTTTTGTTTAGTTGTTTTTTTTTAAATTTCTTGTGGCCTTATATGAAAGATACTTTTGATGACATTTCAAAGTGTTACCTGAATGGAATAATATTTCTACAAAGCATTTACATTGGGACTGCATTATTAAAAAAGGGACTTCAAGCCCTTTCTCTCTCTCACACACAAGTATCAACGTACTGCACTTTGTAGAAATCTCAACACTGAATTTGGTGACACCTCTTACATCACTTACCATGATAATGCATGACAACTAAGATATGCTGTGTTGCTATTTATATCATAATTCAAACATTAAATAATGACCTACCAGAGCAACCAACTTGTCATCCAGTGGATATTGTAATGATAACAATTCTTTTATCTAAACCTTGTAGATGAACAAACACCTGAGATGAAATTTGTTTTACACTGTAACCAATGGAAATTCAGTTCAGCCTGTTTTACACAGCCTGAATTTTTCCTCTGCTTTTGGATAAATGAGTAAACAATCTTGGCTCTTAGAAGACTGTACAGAATCCCACTTTGCACTCACGCTCTAAAGAGCTGTGCTTGCTCTGTTTGTTAAATATGTTGTAAATAGTCATGCTGTTCATCAACATGCTCTTTTAAGCATTCCTTTGCAGATAGCTTAATTAAAGTAGCTGAAAACCATCTAATAACAGAGACTACCTTGAGACCAAGGAGCTGTTCCTGTTCTTGACTTTGCAAAGTCAGGAGTTTTTCATGCAGCCTCTGCAAAGAACAAATCCTTTATAAACCTTGAATAGGATTGGTACAGCCTCTGTCAGCAGCCTCCTCTGTCACGCCAAATATGTTTGGATAGTATCTAGTCTTTTTTTTTTTAGATGGTTTTAGGGCACATTTCATATTCAGCAACTACTGCCTGCCTTCTTTTTTCATCATACAGCTACAAATAATATGCAAACAGTCCTGGTTTAACCCCAGCTGGCAACTCAGCCCCACAAAGCTGCTCACTCCAACCCAGCCCCTGCGGGACCAGGGAGATAATCGGAAAGGTAAGAGTGGGGAAACTCATGGGTGGAGGTAAAGACAGTTTAATAGGTAGAGAAAAGCAAAGCAAAACAAGGAATTCATTCACCACTTCCCATGGGTAGGCAGGTGTTCAGCCATCATCAGGAAAGCAGGACTCCATCACGCATAGCAGTGACTTGAGAAGAAGAACATCATCACACTGGATGGTGCTTTCTTCCTGCTTCTTTCCCCAACCTTGTATTCTGAGTATGATACAGTCTGATGTATTCTCACATGATACAGTCTGGATATCCCTTAGCTCAGATGGGGTCAGCTGTCCTGTCTGTGTCCCTTCCCATATCCTTGTGCAGTCCCAGCCTCCTTGCTGGTGGGTTGGGGTGAGGAGCAGAAAAGGACTTGACTGTGTAAGCCCTGCTCATTAGCAACAAAAACATCCTTCAATTATCAATAGCATTCTCAGTACAAATCCAAACCACAGCCCCATACCAGCTACTATGAAGAAAATTAACTCTACCACAGCCAAAAACAGCAAATGTAAACACTATATGAAACAACTTACAGAGGAATCCTCAATTGCTCCAGCAGATTTGTTCTTAGATGGGTAACACTAAATAAATCTACATTAGAATATCTTTACCATCAAATTATGAACAAGGGACTTGCAGGTTAACTTCCCCAACCTCAATTTAAGGACAGAAACCCTATAAAATCTGCTTCAGGAAGCAATTTGCAACTCATAAGAGATCCAAACATGGCAAGGATGCCATGCAAACAGTACAGATATTGGCAGGCAGATGTGTGTGTCAAATCCCAAAGCATGACTTGTAGCTGCTTAGCAAACAGGTAATGCACTCCCTTTGGATGCATATTGTATTTACTAAAAAAAAGAATTTTTAGATCTCTCATACTTACAACTGAGCCTGAATGAAGAATTTCGGAATTGTTTAAAACACAGAAAGCACAGCAGCAGCACTGCCTAAAGGAGTTTTTCTTTCCTTCCACCACAGCATTTACTCTTGGTCCTGGGGCATGCCTGCCACCTCTTCAGCTGTGTCAGGGAATTCATTTGGCTGCAAAGCATTACACCCACCTGTAACCATTTTTGTACACATGCCAGCTTACTTTTTCTAGCTTACAGGCAATGTAGATCAGTTCCCCATGGATCCAATGCAATAAACAAACTTAAAAGGAAAAAGCAATAGGGTACTACTGCTTAGAATCAGTACCTCAACATCCTGAGTTTCAAGGTACATCATCTCTCTAGAGCATGTTGTCTATCTGCACTTCTCCACTGAAGTTCACAGGAACAAGAGAACAGAAATCAGAAAAGAGAGCAACACGAGCTGGGCCACAGAGCTTTTCAGTAAAGAGATCATAAATTAAAACCCAAGAGTTATTGATCTCTGACACCAACACAAGTGCTGAGATTAATCCTCTGAAGTCTGACTGCAGCATGCCTGGGGCTGTGAGTACCATTATGGGGGGAAATCCTACCAGCTGTCTCTTACTCTTCCTTACTTTTGTGGGGTCAATTTCAGAAGTTTGTCACTCTTTAGTCTGTCTCTAGGTGATTCATCCATCACAGTCTGTGTGCTTTCTTGGCTAGTCCAAAATAGGGTAACACAGCCCATAATAGGGGCTGTGCTAATATTAACAGTAACAGCAATCAAGTAGGCAAATTTATACCTACTTAAGCACCAAAGTGGGTATACTTTATTTAAGTAAATTAGCTGGTTTTGTAATAAGTGGTCTTCAATCTTATCTGGCACCCTCCTTTGTATCTCTGTAATAATTACATTTGAAGAGTCTCATTCTAACCCCCCCACTTTTGCTGATTTGTACCCTGCCTAGCAAAGAGTCTTGCTCGACCAACATGCATTTGAGAGGTAACACGTCTTATGATTCAGGGCAACACACTGAAGATTATCACCTGTCAAAGGGGTTGCAACCAGGCTACCTCCCATGAATGAGAAAAAAATGCTCAGACTTGAAAATAAGCTACAAAAATTGCAAGCAACATTGGATAGCAAATCTCAGTCAGTAAACAGAAGAGTAGTGGAAAAAAGAGTTATAACATCCAGGTTTGTAGGAGACTCTAAGGGCTGTAAGAATATTTTTATCTGGATATCAAGGGGCAGTGTGAAGACTTATTTCCTGAAAGTGTATGCTCTTACTCAGACTCACTACTGCAGGAGCTAGTGGCTGTAAGAATTGGGATCAGCCAAAAAGCTGGAACTCTGCCTAGTGGGATGAACCAGAGAGGATCCAAAAGCCAACATCAGCTAGAAGAGCCAAAGATCCCACTGCTCCCAAAACAGGGTCTGTGGACAGGAGATGCCTCAATTCCAGCCTCTTTTCTGTGAAATGACATCTGCCTGATGTGCTCGTGGAAGTCAGACTTCTGGGAAGCTGAGAACACCAGAGTCATAGGTCCATTGTACAAACATATTTCACATACACAGTGGATCTGATGTTGAGGTCAACAGGCTAGACAGCCTTCTATAAGGAACTCCTAAAAAAAAATTTATTTTTTTTTTCAAGACTTTTAAATTTTTAAAAAAAGCCAGGCTCTGTAAGAGTAAAAGCTAGGACAACTAATTCAAAAATATATGCAACAGATAAAAGAGGAAAGATGGAAAGAGTATTTGTACAGCCCTACTCTGACTGTAGCTGACTTCTTGCTTTCACTCCTAGTGATGACTGGTTTGGGGTTGGATTTCGTGCAAGACAACACACATAATTTAAGTGTCTAATGTAGCTGTCATTATATGAGTAGACTATCCAAACTCCATTATAGCTGATGTAAATCTAGTTAATGTAACTTAATTGGGGCCTAGGGACCATTTCAGATCATAAAAGAAGACACCTAAGACAGGCTTCAGTTATGCAAGCAGAAGCATCCATTTATTTCTGTTTTATGTGGAAATGTGCAGGAGTTTTTGTGAGAGCCAGCAGACATAACAGACCTCTAGAAGGACCATGTTCTTCTAGAGCATCAGCTGGAGGCCAGGGAGGCTCTCAGAGGATCTCGAATCTCACTGCTTCCAGTCCTTGCACCTCCTCTGTCATAAACAGGCCTGATATTGTCCCCAAAACAAGTCTGATCTTCCCTGTCCAGGAGGTTATACTTGGTCAAGTTACATCTGTAATCTCTAGCTGAAAACACCAAAAACAGCCCTGAAGGGAGCAAACACATCCCAGCACAACTATTCACCTCTCTAATTACTTCCTACACACAAACATGGTTATTCCCAGTGACACTGAACATGGTTAGTGCCAGTGACCTACAATTTTAGTAAAGGGTGCAAAAATCCTTCTAGAGAAGGGAAGGACCGCAAATGCACTTTACCTTCAATTAGAAATATGTTACCTTTTGACCCTATAACCTCTTTTTGTCTTTGACTGGTGTTAAGAATTTCATGAATTTGTCTAGGTAAAATCAAAGAAATTGAAATGTTAATGAGAAGACACCCCTACAAAAACTGCTGTATCACCAGACTCCTTTTTGGGCATGTTAAATTTAGCATTTTCTGACAAGGCAAAATGGAATCTTTCTCCCAGTCTGGATACAAAGGGAAATCATAAAACTCAACAGCTGTACTCAGGATCAAATAATTGGTTTTCAAAGGAAGCTGGCTGGAGCCAGAAGATACCACATCCTCCAGTAGTTCACAGAAGACTGAAAAAAAAAAAAAAAAGGCTCCAAAAATAAGCAATGATCTGCTTTTAAGAAACACCAACTAAGAAGACTTTCTGTGCTTGGAGGAAGGAAGGCTGCCCAGGATGAAGGATGAGATACAAAATAGAAGGAAGGAAATATCTTGTACTGTCACAGAGAACCCTATTCCAGCCCAAAGGCAGCATCCAGGGTGATCTTGTTGCATCAATACATGTGGAGGATCTATAACTTTTTTGCACACCACTATGTCTCTGTCTCTATGCAGTAAATGGCAACTGTGCTTTAGAAGACATTCTTAATTCAGTTTCCAGCATATTATTGAAAGGTTAAATAACATTCCAGAGCCCTTTCATCCTTGATGAAATACTGTGGCATGTGCAAAATCCACTGAGAGCAGGGGAAGCTGCATTAAATTTTTGGCCTGCTGGGGGAAAATAGTATACTGCAGAGGGAGAGTGTTAGGTAAATTTTATCCAGGTGGTGATATTTTGCACAGCTTGAAATACTCTTTCATGCACCAGTCGCAGCTGTAAATAGGAAATTAAACATTTTCTTTTCAGAAGTTCATTGAGAGATCAATTTGAAACCTGAAAAGGTAGGAGAAACCTAGGTGCCAAAGTAGAAGGCAATTTATTAAAATTCAGCCTACCACTGTGCCAGCTTTTATCACTCTTTATGCAGTTCTTTGGAAGAATCTCCTTTCCTCTTGTCAATGGGTGTTTTCTTGCCCTTCCTCCACTGTTACACTCCCTCTGCAGAAATCTGCTAGTGCAGTCTGGGCCTTAAGGTGCAAATAGATGCAGATAACTCTGCCCAGCCCCAGCACATTAACATCTCATGCATTCAGCAGACAGATCCTTTCCATATTCAATGAGCAGGACAAGCACCAGAAGTCCCATTTGTGGAGTAAAAAAAAAAACAAAACCAACCAAACAAAAAACCAAGGCAAAGTGGAAGTCATTAAAAAATATATGTTACCTTGAAATTTGGAGGTAAGCACCCCATTTAAAAGTCCACATATCTGCATGACAACACGTATAAGAAGCAGCATGACCTCCATTTTCTCTGAGATTGAGGGCGTGGGGTCATAAATAAAATTATGAGAAGCACTAGAGCCTGCTCCTGCTTCAGTGCACAGAAGAAAAACAAAAAGAAATATAAATAGAGCATGTTTGAGTTTTCTATCTACCTTTTTAAAGGACCACCACCAAAAAGTGGCCAGCAGAAGCTTTTTTTTTTTTTTTAGAACAGAGCACTGTGCTGATTAAATATTAGCCAATTAGCAGGGAATATTTATTTTGTGGCAGCTTGTTGTCTTTTAATAAGCAGAATAACACTCAGCGTTTTCCTTTAGTAGCTTAAAATTTATCTTTCATGTATTTTTAGCATTTCCATCTTGCTTAATTCCATTTTTAAATGGCATGAAATTCACTTGAAAGTGCAATCTGTCTTTGTGCAGGACCTGTGTCAGCTCTCTGTAGTGTATTGATCTGAAACATGATGGGCTGCAAACCTAACTTATGGCTTTAAACCACAGACTTGTGGCAGGGTTTTTCTGGAAAGCAAAACCCAGCCATTACTCTTGGAAGTATTATTTTCCAAGTGTTATACCTGGAGGAATGCAAAGCAAGTGCAGGTGTTTTCAGACAGGGTTGATAGGTAAACACACTAATCAAATTCTTCTCCTAATCCACCAAGCTGAAACTAAAATTGGGCTTCCAGTTCAAAACATGTAGAAAACATCATTCAATAGCTTGGAATAAAGAAAAGTACATTAATTTCCAGTATGCTGTGAAAAAAGGAGACTTAGAGGAGACCTTATCACTCTTTACAGCTGTCTGAAAGGAGTGTAATGAGGTGGGGGTCAGTCTTCTTACCCAGGTAACAAGCACAGAAGGAAATGAACTCAAGTTGCACAATGAGAGGTTTATATTGGATATTCAGAAAGATTTTTTTTTACCAAAAGGGTGGTCAGGCATTAGAACAGGATGCCCAGGGAAGTGGTGGAGTCACCATCCCTGGAGCCATTTGAAAGATGTGTAGTGTGGCACTTGGGGACATGGCTTAGTGTTGGGCTTGGCAGTGTCACAAATACAGCTGGATTCAGTGATCTTTTCCAGCCTATTCTATGATTCCATGATTCTACTGCTCATCCCTTCTGTGGGCTCTGAGCAGAGGGCCCTGTCACACGCTCATCTTCACACAGACCTGGTCCCACAGTGTTGAGGGCACAGCCCTTTCCCTCCTCTAATACAGATTTGTCTACTCAGAGCCACTGACATCAACCTTGTTGGTCCATTCCAGCAAAGCTGTACAGAAGGATCCAACATTTGCTAAACATTGAGGTGTGTCTGTCCAGACCTTCTCAGCAGTGAGCATTCAAAGAAACACAAAATATAGGATTTGCTGCATAAGAATTAGATTATTTCACTTTTTAGGCAGAGAACCATCAAAGTGCCTAAAGGGAAAAGACAAGAAAGGAACAGGGTTTGTGCACAACTCCCTCCCATCCACCTGTTCCCCCAAGATATAGCTTTGACTTTATGATTGTTTTCAGTTAGTGCTATGACTTCCTGGGTTGTAAGTAACACTCTATGATAGTTTTTATTCCCAGGAATCTCTTATATTTCCCATCTTCCCTGCTGTGATTCCCACCCATCTTGCCCCTACAGTCATAACCAAAATCTCCCTGGACTTCCTCACCTCATTTGTTCAGTATCTGGCACATAAAGAGAAACCTCACACCCACTCCTTTCATTTTGTGTGGACAGAAAACAGCTGTGAACAAAAAGGCACCAAGAAAGAACTTTCTCTTGCATTACACTTGCTGTTTCTGAACATCCACAGAGCTTGGAGCACCCCAAAGCCCTAGGCAGCTCACAGGGCACTGCTCTTAATGGCTTCCCCAGTCACTCAAGCCAGAGATACCATTTAGATTATTCCAATTTGCTGCTGCCTTTGACTGATGGTGATTTACTGTGCCAAAGCTGCAAGAGTCAGGCATCTGATTAGCTAGGTAAGGACAAAAACCCAGTTAATTCAGGCTTGCCTTAACCTCACTTATCACTAGCTTTTGTCAGTCTTTTAAGATAGGACAACCTTTATTTCTGCATTGTATGATCAGCATGTGGCTTCCATGTTCTTTTCTCTAACCTGCACTCAGATTTCTTAATTTGGCTGGCCAAGAAAATGAGAAAAAGTTCTGCTTTTGGTTTGTAGCACCTCTAATGGATATTTATGGCATTGGCAATGGTGTTTCATATATGTGTGTATATACATATATATGTCTGTGTATATGTACACAATGCCTGTTTCAAAGGTTGCTGTATCACCTGTATATTAAGCATATTCTGTGAGATTCTGTGATTACAGAGTCCTTTGTGCTATCTCTAGATTTCCTATGTTGGCTTTTTTTTTTTTCATAATTCTATTTGCAAACTGATTCAATAATTATAAAGAAAAATAATCTAGTAGGGGATGGCAAAATACTTGTTCTTGACAAAGCTATCAAAATGAAGGTGGTCTAGCTTTGAATTTGAGGAAAAATATCAGAGAAAAATATTGTAAGGTTATTTGGTGAGGTTTTTTTAACAATTGCAAGGTCTATAATTTAAAATGTGTAATTCAACCCAATTTAGGAAATCTGTCTGGGGCTCTTTTTTCAAATGATGTCTGAAAAATAAATTTAAGCCAAAGAGGACACATTAGAACAAAGGTAACTGATAATTTGAAGTCAATTTCTAAACTGTCCATCTAGAAGAATGATTTTTATCAACTCAAAAGATTAACACACCCACACTCGTTCCAGAGAATGAAGTGAGTTAAATTAAGTGTGAATATTTAAGTATAAGCTACTAAATAACTGATTTTAATCTAATGCACATAATGTTCTGCCTACAAAATTCTCCTCCCTCTACCTCCATTTTAGAGTCATCCACAGAGGATATAAAGAAAGTTGTGATACATTTACATTATTCTGATGAAAAAAAAAAAAAAAGAAGGGGGGTACGAAAGAAAGAAAGAAAGAAAAAGAAAGAAAGAAAGAAAGAAAGAAAGAAAGAAAGAAAGAAGAGTTATAAAAGGTTTGTTTTTATATATATAGTCCTTGTTTTGACACACCTACTGTAAAAAAATCGCCCTGGGATTTATGGATCAAATGAAAAATTAAGAGATAGGTTGGAAAACAATCACAGTGATATTTCCATTTATTTCTCTTCCTCTTTCTTCCTCCCATCTTGTATCCTCTGTTGTTGAAGAGAACAGATGGTTAAGTAATCAACTAGATGTGAAAATATACAGTGATGTTGCTTCACACATCTGATAACAGCAAATATCAATTTTTCCATCTCTTGTAAAAAAAGAGATGTGATAGGATTTTTAGATTAGATTCATTTTGTTAAGAGAAAATCTACCTTCTATGCATAAGTAATTGAAACTGACCTAATTCATGAATTATGCTAATTCTATTGTACCAAGTAAATTTAATGCCTCTCTGTGCAGAGAGTTAAGGTACGTTCATCATCTGGACCTTCCCTGCCACAAAGATTGTATCATCTCCTGTAAACAGATGAAGAAAGGACTGCTGACAACTAACTGGAGTGCCCAGGCTGAAATGCCTCAGGGAAGGTTTCTATGCCTATCTGTCACTTTAGCTGTGAAAGTAGAAAATTTAGAACCACAAAATCACCAGTGCCAAGCCCAGAGGGACCTCTGTGACTGCAGAAATGTCTCAGGTGACCACATTTCAGCTCCTGGGTTTGCAATAATCTCCAAAGCTGTGAAACCTACAAGCTGCTGAGTGCCTGACTGTGTGCAGGATTAGTCTCTTCTTCACTCATTTACCTCCCAGAGCCCAGGGAAAGAGCCAGTGCTTGTGCTAGGGGTTATTCAGACATAAAATCTGATGCTATTTTATTTTTTTTTTCTGTCATAAAATAGATGAAACCACAGAGTAAGGCTGTCTGCATCTTGATCTACTATTTTTCCTAGGAACCATTAATTTTTGGGCAGTAATCTGAGCAATAACTCAAATGCTATAGGAGAAATGTAGGGGGCTAGTATCCCTTTGATCCATTGCTTTCCATAAGGAACTGTCTGCTGCAGCATGGCTGGGGGGTTTATAACCTCTTTTTCTGAGAGGAATAGAAGCCACTTGTATAACAAAAGAGCTATCTAACATTCAGATGAAATGGCAAAAAAAAATGCAGTAAGGTCTATTTAAAATGAATTACAAAGAGATAATTCCATTTGTTTGTGATTTCCTTGAGAATCGAGAGTTCTCGCTTCCTGAGGAAGCTTCCAATCATGACATATCCATGAAAGAGTAAGATCTGCCAACTCCATTGGTAGTGGTTAACTGTTCAATGATTGGACTCTATGATCTTGGAGGTCTTCTCCAACCTTAAAGTTTCTATAAATTTTAAGAGAAAATAATTACTCAATTGTTTCTCCCTATCTGTTTCTCTGTTGGCCATTTGTTTTCTGTCTGGCATCTTCTGTATCTCAGCCTTTTGTCTGATTGATTCCCATTCACTTTATGTATAAACAGAATATTTTTTACACAGCAAATGGCAGTTCAGTGTTTCCCACTGATAATACCACCATGTCC
Source organism: Pyrgilauda ruficollis (assembly GCF_017590135.1). Classification (NCBI taxonomy): domain Eukaryota; kingdom Metazoa; phylum Chordata; class Aves; order Passeriformes; family Passeridae; genus Pyrgilauda; species Pyrgilauda ruficollis. The sequence goes on along the minus strand of NW_024527822.1, from coordinate 4,028,897 downwards.
TTCACACACACGTGATGGTCCCTGTGAGTTTCAGCTTGTAGCCAAAGCTGTGGCACAGCTCCCTCACACATGACATGCATCCCTTTTTCTCTATTGTCTGCTCTTGACAGCTTGTCAATGGCTCACCCTGTCAAGGGAGACATCACTTCAAAGCACTTTGTTTGCTTGAAGGGAAAATAATGTTGACATGATCAGAAGTAAAGCAATAGGCACAGAAGCTGCCAAGAAATCTCCACATGCTCATACACACATGCACTTTGTTGTTGTTCAGACTCTTTATTTTCCTGGAGGATGTCAAGGATTTTTTTAACAGAATATAAAAAAAAAATATTGCTCCAGGCAAAGAATAGGCACAGCAATAATGAGAACTGGCAAGTGGTGATGGCGAAAGGCAACACACTGCATGTCTTTATGAGAAGATTTCTTCTCCTCATCTTTCAGACTGGGAGAGTGTAAGCTGAAGAGCAAGGCAAGAAGCACATATTTTGGGAAGAAAACATTTTCCAAGAGCCAGAGCAGAATATGCAGATTCAGAATTTCCTAGAGAGAAGAAAGAGTCATATACAAACTCCAGCATAGCTTTGATGTGTGGGTTTTTGGCCTGACATTTATCTTTTCTATTCTGGTGGTTCCTCAAAGTGACATATGCAAGCCCAGAAGGTTTTTAAACAGAGGACAAACATACATACACAAGAACAGGACACCATTTATCAAAATTCTGAATATCACAAACTTTAAGGGAGTCTTGTGATTTGGGGGAACACAAATCCTGTGGTTTAACTTCTTGTGGCGCTTTGACAAGAGTGTCCTTACTCCTTGCAATCTATTCTATATCTGTTTTCAATAAAAAAAGAGGAGAAATGTGACTGACCTGACCTGTTGGCAGTTTGCAGTGGAACATGGATTAATGGAATCAATATTTTTGTGAATGTATCTGTTTTTTTCTGCCAAGAAGCTACCACAGATTATTGATCTAACTGCCCTCTTCCCTAAATGGGTACAGAATGGATTTTACTTCCAATCCTCCAGCTGAGAGCTGGAGAGGAGAAATATAATCCAATATGTAAACTCGGTAAGATATAGAAAGATATTTCAATAGTCGGTCAGTACAAATGTTTTTTGGTGATAAGGGAGTTCAGGAAAATGTGGACAATGGAAGATAAAGCCTATGAACATTGTTACATATTAAATTGATGTAATATCCACTTGAAAACCCAGTAAGCCCCGTACTCTCTATATTTTTTGATCTAGAAGCTATGAAAACTAGTCAAGAAAACTTGTTGAGTATTTATACTTAATTAATATGGTTTATATGGACCTAAATATGTTGATATTCTCATCTCAGATAAATAGGAGCCAAGAGCAACAGGCACTGAATACATTAATTTTAGGATGTGTTATTTTACCACATTGATGTCAGTTTTCCTCCTGCACCACTGAGGGAAGCTGTGCAAGGAACATCCTCTTATGAACATTTTGTACAAAGCTGTACAGCTTCAGAAACAGTTTCGCTTGTTCAATGAGCACAAATAACTGTAGATTATCTTCTTCTGTTAAATTTGGCCAGGTATGTCAAGGACAACAAGGAAAGGTACACTGCTGATTGAAGGAAGACTAGGGGAAATGTGGGCCCTCTCCAGAAGGAAAAGGAAGTCTTGGTTATTGGGATATGGAGAAGACTGAGGTGTTCAATGGCTTTTTGCCTCAGTGTTCACTGGCAAGTGCTCCAGCCACACTGCCCAAATTGCAAAGGCCAAGGCAGGGACTGAGAAAATGAAGAACCAGCTGCTGTAGATCAGCACAAAGATGTCCAAAGGCTGGAACCCCTACCCCTCTCCAACCACCACAGGCTGAGAGAGTTGTTTTGCCAAGAGAAGAGAAAGGTCCAGGGAGACCTTAGAGCAGCCTTCCAGTTTCTGAAGGGAGCCTACAGGAAAGCTGATGAAGGGCTTTTCACAGGTCCACGTAGTGATAGGACAAGGGTGATGGCTTTAGGCTGAAATAGGGTTGATTTAGATTTGATCTTTGGAAGAAATTCTTTACTGTGAGGGTGGTGAGGCACTAAAGCAGGCTGCCCAGAGAACTTCCTTCACTGGAAGTGTTCAAGACCAGATTGGATGAGATTTGGAGCAACCCGGTCTAACCAGGTGTCCCTGCCCATGGCAGGAGAGATGGAATTAGATGATCTTTAAGGTCCCTTCCAATCCATCAATTCTACGATTCAATGGGAAAAGGATCGTCTCCTCTCCCTATGCCCTCAGCTGAATCCTGGCAGTGGGGAGAGAGCAAAGTGGGTGTGGGAGCAGCCAGATGCAGTGCACATAAGGCATGTGTGACATGTGAAACTTGAACACTGGTATAAATGACAGCAAGATCATAAAGGATGATGAACTGTTTTGATACTACTACCATGTCACTTCTGCATCAAAACTCATGGGTATTATCACATTGTCATTCCTGTTCCTTCTGATTTATCTCACACGTTGCTGCTTTGAAGATGCTGCCAGTTAATTACTGAGGGGTTTATGTAGGAGGAATGCATCTGTGAAAAACAATAGGTTGCTCATTGTTTCCTACAAGGATTTCATGTAGTGCTGAACAGGGCAAAAAGATGTCCTCCCTCAGCTCTAGAGCTTCAGACAAATCAGTAAGGGGAACAAAACCCCTGAATTTTTCCTCTTGGTGGATCAGAGGCAGAGAGGAAAATGTAGCTAGGGAAGCTAACAGGCTGTCCCTCTCCATCAAACTCTACCCTCCGTGAATAAAATGCTATTTTGAAATCAAAAAGAAATGCCAGATTTTTATTATTTCCTTCATATCAGCCTCTCCTATATAGCATCATTTTCTCCAAGAGTAGATCTCATTCCATTCTTTGTGATTTATGGATATCATAATCTCTTGGCCAATTATGTATCAAAGAATCAAGGGATTCATTTAGGTTGGAAAAGCCCTCTAACATTATCAAGTCCATTTAACCCAGCACTGTTGAGTCCACTACTAAACCACATACCCAGCTGCCACATCCACACATCTTTTAAATACTTTATTTATATTGTACCTTTTATTTATAAAGTTTTTGAAAAGGGACAGTAACTCCACCACTTCCCCAGGCAGCCTGTTTCAGTGCTTGACAACCCTTTGGGTAAAGAAATTTTTCCTAGTATCCCATCTAAACCTCCTCCTCAAGGTCATTTCCTCTTCTTGTGCCAGTTGTTACTTGGGAGAAGAGACCAACCCCCACCTGGCTACAGCCTCCTTTCAGGGAACTGCACAACGAAAGGTTCCCTCCAAACTTCCTTTCATGCTGAACAATCTGAGCTCCCTCAGCTGCTCATCAGGATGGTGGTCCAGACCCTTCTCATGTTCCATTGTCCTTCTCTGGACACATTCCAGCATCTCAATGTCTTCCCTGGAGCAAAGGGCCCAAAACTGAACACAGGATTCCAGGTGCAGCCTCACCAGGGTCCTCCAGCCCCATGGCCTTTTGTGTGCCCAGGTGGTGTAGCAGGTCACTCACCATTTTTCTTTAGATTATGAGAGTTTCACTCTGCTCCCTGTGCCTGTCTTACAGCTAAGGGGGTTGGGTACCCAAAGAACAACTGGTCTTGTTGGCTGAGACAAAGAAGGCATTAAACACCTCATCCTTTTCCTCATCCTTTGTCACTATGCTTCCCAACATATCCAATGAAGAACGGACAATCTCCTTAGCTCTCCTTTTGGTGGTGATATATGTATAGAAAAATATTTTATAGTCTTTTACAGCAGTAGTCAGATTAAATTCTAATTGGGCTTTCAGACTTCTAAATTTCTCCCTGTATAGCCTCACAACATCTTGTAGTCCTCTTGACTTGCCCTTCTTCCAAGGGCCCTAAATTCTCCTATTTTCCCTGAGTTCCAGCCAAAGTTCTCTGTTTAAACAGTTTGGTCTTCTTCCAAACAAACTCATCCTTAAGGTGTAATTCTTGATAAAAAATAATCTGAATTTAAAAGTTCATGTGTGTTCAGTGAGGGGAGATTGAAAATGCAGTGTGAAAATATGCTAGTTAACACCCTTGAAAAACAGCATATTTAGGTGGAGCACACAGATTACAGTCCCCATTTCTCACAGCTCCTGATAAACAAATCAGATTTTCTGCATGATAGAATCATAGAATCATTCAGATTGGGGAAAAATCCTTAAGATCACTGACTCTAACCATCAACCCAGCACTGGCAAGTCAGGTAAATCCAACTCCCATTTTCACCTCCTCTGTAATATCCAGGAACAGAAGAGAGGTTACTGTCTGGTTGGCCACTGATAAATAGCAGTCCCTGAAAGTCATAACAATAAAGCTTTGTGCTGCACACAACCCATCCCTTCCCTTGCCAGCAGTTCTTGATGCTCTAAGTAGTTCATGCTGCTTTGAACCTCAGTGGCTGGAGGTTCATGTGGCCCTTAAAGCAAAGGGCAACCTTATGCCCCAGCTCACATTTTGTGTAACTCTCTGTACTCAGAGGGGATGCCCAGGGCAGGAGCCAGCAGCAAACAGCAGCAGGGTGCAAACAGAAAATAAATCTGACAAGCACTGGATGAACTGGAATTTAATGCACTTTAGAGCATCTCATTTTCCTACTATCAACCACAGGCCAATTAAAGTAGCAGCAATACAGAGCATCATTGGTGCCCAGTGACTCTCTGAGGCACAACACAACTGTCTCTCCTGGAGCCTGTGCATTAAGACTCTGTGATCAGTTTTTATTTATTTTATTTATTCAGGAAGATTGAGAGAGTGCAGCTGTTGTAGTTTAACCCCAGGCAGCAACACAGCCCCTTGCTCCCTCTCCCACCAGAGGACTGGGGAGAGAATTGAAGGGCAAAGGCCAGAGAACCCATGAGCTAAGATAAAGACAGTTTAATAGGGAAAATAAAATCTGTGAACACAAGGAAAGCAAAACAAGGAATTAAGTCCCCTCTTCCCAGGGGCAGGCAGGTGTTTAGAGCTCTCCAAGACAGCAAGGCCCTGTGAAGCATGATGATGAGTTGGAAAGACAAACACCAACACTCCAAATGTCTTCCCACTTCCTCCTTCTTCCCCCCACTTTTTTTAGTGAGCAAAAACATCATATGGTCTGGAAACCTTGCTCCCTCTCCCACCAGAGGACTGGGGAGAGAATTGAAGGGCAAAGGCCAGAGAACCCATGAGCTAAGATAAAGACAGTTTAATAGGGAAAATAAAATCTGTGAACACAAGGAAAGCAAAACAAGGAATTAAGTCCCCTCTTCCCAGGGGCAGGCAGGTGTTTAGACCTCTCCAAGACAGCAAGGCCCTGTGAAGCATAATGATGAGTTGGAAAGACAAACACCAGGGTTTTTGTCTGCAGGCCTTGTTACAACACAAATAAGCAGGTGTATCACTTAGACAATTCCACAAGTAGGCTTCTTCACTCCACATGCTGATAATGATGTATTAGCCTTCATCTGTGCCTGAAATGGGAGATGCCACTGGCAACATATGTTAACAAAAAAACCCAAACAGATACACACCAAGTCTTTGGAGCAGACTAGATTTAATTCAGACTACTAGGAAGAAAAGAGAAAAAAAAAAAAAAAAAGCAGGGAATAGATTGTAAACAGAAAGGCATAGAATATTCACTGAGACTGTAAACAGAAAAAATGGAGGAAATTCGGGGATCTATTTCCCTGTATAAGAGCCATTTGCATTCTTGGTTTCCTCTGCCTGCACAGTCATTTCATTCTTACTGCCACAGGCAGAGACTAAATTTTCCCTATGAAACGGATATGATAATGCAGCTAAATGATTCACAGACCAGAGTGAGCTAAATTTTAGACATCTCAGAGCATAGGCAGAACTCTAGGACAGATCTAATACAACAGTACAGACATGCCTGCAGATTCTATGAAACAAATGGCCAAGACACACCTTAAGCAGCTCAAAATTGCTCATGCAATTCTGTATGCGCATTATGTCAGGTTGTACCTTATTTTCCCAAAATAGGAGTTTAAGAGTACTGGTAGATTTTCAGTCTGAATCTGGAACATTCGTGTCTCTCAATTAAGTCTTTTACAATACTTGTGCTTTGTCAGTACCTACTCTGAAATATCCAATGTCTCTCACATTCTGGCACATGATGCCTGTAAACTGAGGTCAAAACTGAGGGATTGTAACCAGCTTATAAAGAGATGGGATCCATTGAGAAGAAGGGGATGAAGCAATGTGTTGAATGCTTGGAAGACATATTTATTTCTTTATATGTGTGTAGCTCCTCTAAAGGAAACATTTGGCCTTTCTGTGGCTCAGTCTGTTATGTTTAACTACTGGTAATAAGCTGAGGGCCCATTCTGTGCTTTGTGGTTGCAACTGAGAACAACAAATACCTGCTCTAGATGGTACCACCTTGCACGTGGGAAGGACATGTAGCAAGGGCAAACTAAACATGGAGAAACAGAGGCAGGGCATCAGACTTATTTTTCTTACAAATGTGAATTAGTCAGAAAGAATCTGCTCACCTGCTTTGGAAAGAACAACATTTTAAGGGAAAAATAAGGTCTCAGAACAGTTTTATGATTAGGCATTAGATGAGTATTTATAGTAACTAAAGGCTGAGATATAACCTGTTGAAGCCTCAGATATGCTGAGGTCAAAACCACAAGACTCCTGCTTTTTTTTCTGGAGTAAAGCTTCAGTTATACTATTAAAATACACCAAATTTTCTTTGTTTCTTTTCTGTCATATCTTCCCTCTCTATCCTCTACTCACCCTTCTGTCTTTACCTTTTTCTTGTCCTTCCTGCCCCTTGTATCCTGTTGCACTCAGCTCAGCTTTCAGTACAGAAAAAAATGTTATCCATTAACAAAAGAAGAATTGGTCATATTGAAGTAAAAAAATATCTCCTTACTTGGAGACAATATAAATTAAAGATGCCAATGACCTAGAAACACTTTCTTTTTGCCCACAAAACTAGCTTTTTTGTGAGTTTTAAATGGTCAAAATAGTCCTCAACATCTTCAGTTAGAGCACCAACTACCATGAGCTGTAAATACAGTAAAGCTGTAGCACTGGCATAAGAAAATTTTTCTGTGAAATTCTGTCTGCATGTGATCCTCTGTCTCATTCATGCACATTTTGCAGCTGACAATTTTTCTGGGTGAATATATTTAATGACAACTCTTCTACTCACATTTACCACTTAAAGGCCCCTGCTGATTTCTTACCATGCTGTGCAGCAGCACAAGCAGTATTTTAAAAGGGAGAGATGAGAGAGAGAATTGGGGCTCAGTATTAACTGGTCCCTATACTGTTCCTAAAACAGTTAACAGGACTTATGGTAATCTACTTACTTGCATTTAGTAAAGAAACTCACGCTAAGGAGACAAGCACTGTTGTGGCCTAAACTGGTTATTTAGAGTCTGTGATAATCTGTCATTTCTTGAAATTCATCCCTCTTTTTTATTGAGATGAAGCATTCTAAGGTTTTTGGGGCTCGTATAGAAAATTTATTTATGATGTCTGGGGATTATCACTTCTGGAATACTAAGAAAAAATTCTGATCTCATTGGCATGAGTGTAAACACAGACTAAATTCACTGATGTCAGCAGTATAAAAGCCATATGCTGCTCCTCCTGGAGCTGGCTTCAAATTAAATAAGAGCTGATGAGCACCATGAGCTTTTTGGGCACAAATGAGACAGAGTCTGTTTGGTAAATCTTTACTTGTTGGACTTTCTCTTGGTAAGACTTTATTGTACCATGTTGTAGAGCCATACAGACAAAAAACTTGGGGCAACTCTGCCTAGAAATTGGTTGCTTTGCAATGAAGAGACAACAGCATGCTCCAGACATCTTGCAAAATATAAGGTTAAATAAGAAGGTACAAAACCAGCTGGATAATATGCCATCTTTATTCCTTGTTTGATCTTTAATATCTGGCCTAGGTTTGGAATGACAACTGGCCAAGCTTCACTTCCATTAGACTTGTTTCAGTCACAGACATTTAACATGTAATAATAAAGAGTGAAATATTTGCACAGGGAATTGTTGGATAATGTTGCATTCCTACTTTTCCTCAGAACTTGGAAATTCAAGGGGCAAAATGGAGCTAGAAGAAAAGGACTGTAATTTTAAGATAATAAAATTATTTTTTCATTTGTTATGTTCTAAACCTTTTACTGTATTAACCGCAGTACATTTTGGGCAAAGACTAATCTTGAAGTACATACTCAATCACATTTATTTCTGCTCAGCAAGAAAGAAAGAAAGAAAATTAGTAGTTATGACAGGTGCTAGTTTGCTCATACTGGGGTAGATCCACAATCATGCTGTTGAAGAGCACGTTGTGCAGCCTTGCAAAGGCAGTGATTTCCCAAAGCCTTAATCACCCTGAAACACTCTCACAGCTCTTTTCTTCACTCAGATATGGCAGCCTTGTAACTCAAAGCATTTCTCCAGCCAGTGTGTCTACAAATTACTATGATAATGTACCAGATATGCTGCCGTCACACTTCATCACTTCTTATTATGTACAGCATCAGCTACTGAGTTGATGGGTTTATAATCAAATCTCTTGTACACAGCTTGTTTTTGGCCAGATACAAAAAAAAAAAAAAAAAAAAAGCAAGTTTTACACCTGAGCCACATGTTTATAGGTGTAATCTGTGTCCTTATTTTTCTCTAGCTGATCTTCTTTAAGTTAATTATTGACTACTTCTGCTAACTCTTATTAAAAGGCTGTGGGTGGCCTGAAGAATGATTTAAATGAGGCAAGAACAAAAGATGAGTATGACTCATGGATTGTCAGTGCTCATCCTTTAGGCTTGCAGTCTTCAGCCTGATGAGTCTTTCAAACATCTACTCCAAGTCCTTCTCACCCCTTCTACCTTCACAGCCATCAGTCCACAAAGGATTAAATGATACAAAACACTGTATTCCAAAACTGGAAAAAAACCTAAGAAATCTATGGTGTTTCTGAATCAAAGACAATAGAGGATATAACCATTCAGAGTTACTGCAGAATAAAAATCCTTCCTCAGAAAACTCCTAAACATAGCTAGGGAAACATTTCATGTCTCGTTCACTAAGCATCCATTGGTATTATGAAAGGCAAATTATTAAGAGATTTGTGTTATATCTCTTATGCTGTTATCATCAACATTTTATATTCCTGCAACAGCAGGTGATTTATATGGTGAACCAAGATCCCCATAGAAATAAATGGAAGAAAACCACTAGACAGTCTGTTGGTCAGAAAATCCAGTGAATAACGAGGTTACTGTGAGCAAATCTCACTGACCATGATTAAGGAACGCTTCTCATTTGCACTAAAAGCAGGAGAACTCTTCACTCAGTGTCTTGTCTTCAGCTTTGTCACTCATCTTCTTTCTAAAGGAGGAATGGAATAATTAATGGCAGTCACATTATTAAAAAGACAGAAAAGATATTCTTGGCCTTGGGAGACAAACAGCAGGAATTTGGATTTACCATGTAAATCACAGTTATGCATCTTTTCATCTCCTCCTGCCTGCATTTTGGGGAATATCAACACATTAAAAATCCATAACTTCCTCTCAGAGACTTCAATTTTTCATTCTGGGTTCAACTCTCTCCAATAATTTTCCCCCATAAGTTTAATTAGCTTCATGTTGGAATAATGCAGCATTCACACCTTATCTGTCTTATTTGGGAAGCTATTTTGATGCTTGTGATGTCAGTTAATTTTTGATGTAAATATATCTATGATAAGTTTGTCTATATGATTTTCTGCCAGAATCATCATCTAACATAAATAATTCTACTTTATTGCTACTGTTAAATGTTTTCTTCTCATGCCAAAATGTACTTACTTACATGAAGTAATTAATTTCCCTCTCACATAATTAAATAAGCCATGCTCTGCTGATTAATCTTTTAAAGTGTGTTTTGTATTTCCCCAATCATTCAAAGAGACTGATAAACTCTGCTTGATATGTGATTTACATACATGGTTCTACATAAAGTCATCTTAAGGTTTATGCAGTGGACTTAAAATCTTACTTGTTGTTGTAAAACCCCCTCTAATTTGATACATCCAATAGCTGTATTATATCTTTGCATGACCTCACCACCCTAATAATTCATGCTTGTCTCAAGAGCAACAGGAATCCTAAAGATATCTAATTTCTTTTGTTGCTACCCGACCACTACAGAACAAATTATTCAATGAATCTCTAAATTAAAGACCTTGCACTGTACATGCTTTGTTTTTTTCTGGTAAAAAAAAAAACACCAACTTTCCTTGTATGAAGATCCATCCCTTGCCAATAGCCTCCAATTATGTATAGATTTCACAGCTAACTCCCATGCCAAGGAGTAAGAACATGCTCTGCTGTGTACACTCAGTAAGTCTAAGGCCAGCCATGGAGGAATAGAACTAATAGCAGCTCTCCACCCACATCTTATTCACACATCCTTCAACTATTCAGAGTATTTGTTCAGTTTGAATTATTTTCAAATTATGCCGCATATATGTCCTGAATCTTAACAATTAAGCCAAAACAGCGTTCCTGCAGTTGTACTTCTGTGTTATCAGCTTTTTCTTTTTCTGTGGCTCTTCAGTATGTAAGGCAAAAGAGAATACATTGGCTCATGTCTTTATTTCTGAATGACATCCCAGCATTCAGGATGTCAGTACAATACCATCAGATTGTGTGCTATTTCTGTGCTGAAGATGCTGGAAAGTGCCAGTCCAAAGCAAAGGTATCCACACAGAAAAACTGGCTTTTTCTATTTGCCTGTGCTGTTGCATTGCAGGTATTGCAAAGGAAAGTCTGACAAATTTAAGGTTACCTTTAACTACAGGATATTTTTTAGTAGCTACTTGAATATCCACAAGGAGAAAAAATATTGCTACATCAAAACTAAATGTGTGCACCATTCCCCACAAGTTAGAAAACTCCTTGTCTTTGGTTTGGATTGATTTTTATGAGCTGTAAATAACTTAATCACTTCATTTTTTAAATCTGTCTTACTGATATATTAAAGCCAATTTTCCTTAATAAAATGTATTTATCAGACCAGGTCTTGTAGGAGAGAAAAATTATACAATAACTTAGAGATACAAGACACATAGTTTGATTAAATTCTCATCAAAATCCCTGGGAGTTCATTAGAGTTTAAGAACCTGACTTCTTTAAATATGAATTCCTGTTAGCTGGCTAGCTAGTCTTTTCACTTTGGGGCTGCAGTTTCATGACTGCTTTAACCCAGTGCATGGATGAGTTCCTGGGGAAAAGGAGTGGGTCTGCCACTCCTCCCCTTCTCAGCTGTGTGTTCCCAGAGCTTCCCACAAGGCCATCTGATTAAAAACACTCACCAAACCACAAAAGTGGATTTTTTTTCAGCCACACTTCCAACACTCCAGTCTGACTAACCAAACACATGTCCTGACTTTAGGAAAGTGGGTGACCAAGTGCTGGGCTGAGACCCAGGGGAAAAAGGAAAACTGCTTCCATCAGCAATGGTACAAAACAGCTGCACTGAATGTGAAATTTAGCCCACCCTTATGTCAAACTGCCATATGGTTTGGTCATTTGCAATTTATCATATTACCTTTTAATTAATGTAGGCATTACATCTATCTATCATCATCTATCTAATGCAGGCATATATCTTACACTGGAATCTATTTAGGTGTTTTTTTATTTCAGATAGTGTTAAAAGCAGACATCAATAGCAGGGAACTGATGCTGCAGACAAGAAGTAAAAAATCAAATGTCCCCTTTTGCATTGAAAACTGAGGATCTACTGCCTAAAGCACTGTTTGGGTTGCCAGTGGTTCAGTGGCAGCCAAAGGCTGTAAGCCAAAGGGATTCTCCCTGAGGAGTGATTGTAAATGGCAGAGATGAGCTCTGGATCATCTGCTTTGGAGCATTTATATGTCAGAAGCAAGATAGAAAACAGAAATCTCAGAGAACTCAGGGAACAAGAAAACCACTCTGAACATATAAATATGCAACTAGGAAGCCCCATTTCTAACATAATTTCACTTCTCCACGGAGCAAATTGGAATTGACCTAAAAAGTCTCAGATATTGCTTTAGAAAAATCAAATCTTAATTGTTTACTTCTTATATTGAGATCATATATCCCTTTTTTTTCTTACTGGCCATATGTCTCATCTGGTATTCATCTGAGCTCATTTGCTGAGCCTAGATTCCCACTCTTAAATTCTGTACAAATTGCTCTCAGCTGCTTATTGTAAACTGAACTGGTCAATAATGCACCCTGCTTCCACCCTTCTGGCTCCCCTTCTCATGATCTGACAAGGAGTAGCCACTATTTAAAAGTCCCTAGATCTCATTTTATTGTTTGATGGGTTTTCTTTTCTTCATGGAAAGAGGTTTGTGCTGGGATGTCAAACCAAGGAGCAGCAACCCCAATCCCTCTTCTGTAGTAATTAAATGGTTTATTCCATATGAGCTGATCTTCCTCATGTTTTCTTTTTGCACCACTTCAGTTCTGTATCCTATCTGAATACAGCTCAGGGCAATATTTTAAAAAATCTTTGTGGAGGAGTTTAAGGTTTAGGTTTTGGTTTGGTTTTTTGTTTGTTTTGTTTTGTTTTGGGGTGGTTTTTTTTAAACCAGTATATTTCTTTACCTTTATTAGTTTGCACTGTTTAGATTCAAATTGTTTCACAGCATTTAGCAAAATTCTGCACACTGCTTTCCTTTCAGAGTCTTTTTTCTCACAGTGCTATAGCAAGCAGCATAAGGACTCTGCCACAGCAACATTTCAGTTGCTTGACCTTCCAAAAATAAAGATTTTTTTCATTAATTGCAGAGATTTTGCAATTCCTCTTCAGCAGAATTCTGTTTACTATTTTGTCATCCCTGAAAAGGAACAAAAGAAATCAACATCATTTCAAGAGCCATTCACTTGGCAGTCTCAAAGGCTCACTTTCCTTCGGACAGCCACAGGAGGTTCCTGAATCAGGAGTGCAGTCATGCTAAATTACTGCCATAGTCAAAGAAAGAAGAGAGTGGAACATTCCCAAAGAGTAATTGAGAGTTCCAGCTCTTTGACTTGAGAGGTCTGAATCTCTCTGTCTCAAAAAAAAAAAAAGGGCTCTCCAGGGAAGTGCTCACAGCACTGAGCCCAGCAGAATTCACAGAGGATTTGGACAGTGCTCTCAGGCACATGGTGGGATTCCTGGGGTGTCTCGTGCAGGGCCAGTAGCTGGACTTGATGATCCTGATGGGTCCCTGCCAACTCAGGATGTTCTATGATTTTATGATGTCTGAAGCTATCTTGTTTGCTTTTCATGGTTCATTTTTCATCAGTATTTGTACTCTGTTAATCCCTAGATGTTTCAGTTATGCACCAGAATAAACTGCACATACACAGACATTTCTACATTCAAAAATTTAAGGTTCCTACTCTACAGAAGTCAGAGCTTGAAAAGCTGAACATTTACCAGGGAAAAACATCCCTTTTATCCTCACTGATACAGCTGGGAGCAGCGCAATATGGGGGAAAGTATTTTTCCCTTACCAATTTCCACAGCAGCAGCCACACAGCTGTACTGTGCCACATTCAAGCTCACATCCCTTGTGTACTTCAGTACAAAGTCAGAATGAGATAGTCAGACTTGAATCAAGGCATAAAAATCATACTGATAGCTCTTACTCCTACAAGGACTCACACCTTTTGTATTAACAGCTCACTTTTAACAGTATATGACTTAGATGATTTATATGAGTTCATATATTGTATTATCCTGGCAGGTCTACATAAATGGAAAAGAATTTTTGCTGGACTGGAACAGCAGGAAATTTCAAGGAAGTCAAAGGACCCAGAATTATGGCTATGAAATCATATTCAGTCCCCACATACAATAAAATTCTTAAATTCATCCTATGAGTATTAATAACAATAATAATAATGCCAATCTTCAACAAAACTGAAATAATGGTAGACTAGCCTCTGACTTATAATGCTCCACTGCTAGAGTAATCATCTTTTTAACTTTTGGGTAACCTCTCATTGCACATAATGGGAACATTACTTTGAAAGATTTAAGCAAGCATAGCATATTACAGAAGGAAAAAATACTTAAATTTTCAAACCACTCTGCACGAGCATTTTGTGCTGTTACAGACAATAGAGCTTGCATTTAGAACTCGCTGTCACTTCAGCTCTACCCTATAGCCAGTGCCCCAAATTAATCAGAGCTGCACAATGCAAAAGCAGCACAAAATTATTAATTAGAATCACTTGTTGTCAAGCAAAAGACAACTCCTCTACGGAGGGAAAGAACGGGAAGGTAACAGGACGAAAAACAAATCCTGATAACACAAATGAATGGGAGATATATCCCACTAGGAACCATTAGCAGGAGCAGCAGAATTGAATAAGCTATATAAGGCCCATTACAAATGTTGGTTCAAGCTTTGCTTGATGAACTGCATCCAGAGCAGCTTCTCTGAGGTCTAATAATGTTTGAAGGCAGTCTGGAGGCTCCAGGACACTATGAAGCCTTCTGTCACTCCTGACCATCACCTCTCATGTAGAATCATGAGAGGTGATTAATCAAAGTTAACCTTCATGATGTCATTTTCCCCCTCAGTCAAAGAGGAAATTAACCAATTCAAGAAACATCAGCAGGGACAGACACACAAGCAAAGCAAGACCAACTGAGTCCAATTCTGAGGAAACCTGGCATCATGTGTATACCATACCTGTGCAAGACAAAAAGAAAGACTTTAAATAATGTAAAATGTTTTAGATTTGGTCACCCCTCTTTTTCCTACTAATTAGTGCATGTTCCATTAGCTGTCCTAGTCCCACCTGTGCTCCAGTCCTCTTCTCCAGTCAACTGTTGGATTCTCCAAATGCCCCCCACTCCACAAAAAGCAGTCAGGCCTGCCTACTCATTTCCTCTCCCTGCAAAATAATTCCAGTTTTGCAATAATTTAGCCTTCCTCTAGTCCCATTCTAACTGGGACTATTGTGTAAAATGCAAGGGAAAGAAGAGGAAAGGAGCCAAAACAGGACACATATTTCCAGAAGATTCTCCCACACATTTATAAATCAAACTCAGCTCTGTCAGAGATGAAATGCACACAAACTTTTCCCCTCCCTTTCATATTGATGCTGATTGCGATGCACAAAGGTGAATATTTTATGTCTCTGTTAGCCCTGAAAGGCAGGATACTTGACTTTAATCTGACATTCCTGTAGAGCATCACATCTTTCTCCCAAGGAAGCATGCTGTCCTTTGACATGTGACTCATTGCTTGTTGACTCCAGCAGTGCTTTGCCCAGCTGCTCTGAGACGTTTGGTTTTGAATCCCAGTCATGCAGAAGACAAGACCTGGTGAAGTCAGATCTCAGAGAGACCACAAAGGACATAGCAACAATACCACTGGTCTGGGATTCTATGGTTTTTTTGACTGCAGATCATGTAATATGTCTGATTTGGCTTTAAATGAAAAAAAAACAGCTTGTCATGGAAGAAGCATGCAACTAATCTGCCTGAATTTTTATTCTGCTTTTTACAACCATCTATTAGTTGTCATTTGCTGATCAGTTTAGAGTAGCTATGCCAATGGCATTCAGAGCAGTTCATGAAGCATATTTGTGTTTTGAGAGCCATCTTTATGGTGTTTTGGACAACTTCTAATTTTGTACTGAATGTAATAAAACCTTGTCCGTTACAAGGTGCACATGTTGGTGATGTATCCAAGTAAGCTGTAGTGAACTGTAAGACTAGAACAGGTCCTAAGGAAGAGGTTTCCCAATTTCTGCTCTGTTCCAAAATACTGCAGTTTTATTTTAAAAACACTGTCCTTTGGAAACTGTTTTTTCCTAATCTGTAATTTTAAAAGAGCATTGGTTACTTATTCACTGTTCTTCTTTTCTTTATGTGAGAACTGCAGTGCTATGTATCAATACCTCACTGAAACTGGAAAATGAGCCTTGGTTCCAGTTTGCAATAGGGAGAATCTTGATATTTCCCTCTCAGACAGGCAGAAGAAGTGAAACTTAAAGCTTGAGGGAGTGTGCTCAGAAATCATGCATTGAAGCAGCAGAGTACACTGCAGAGCCTCAAACCCAGCATCAACCTCAGCTAGTGACTAAATGAGCTGAAGCCAACTCAGATTTGAATGCAGCATGTCAGGCAAGTATGACCCTGAACCTAATCCTCTGAAACTCATCAGGGCTCATTAGCAAGGTCATGGTTTTGTGAGTATCTGGCTGTTCCCTTCCTGCTTATAACATGTTCTTCTCTGGCTTGAGTGCTCCTACACCACCTTCTACAGTGTGCAATGAAGAGGTGCAGCAATGCAGTAGCACCCAGGTCACAGAAACTTGTATATCCTCATTCATTAGCACAGCCATGCCATTTACAAAGATTGCTTGTTGATTTATTGTCTGATGATGGCAATTTTGCTCACCCTTGAATAAAAGGCTCTACAAGATTTCTCTCAGTCTTAGCTGAGGAAAAACCTTTTACTTGATTGCCTTCCTCTGAATCCTTGGGTAGGATCTAAGGATGGCATAGGAGCCACACAGTAAAAACCCCCAAATGCGTGTCTTTGTCAAGCTGGCTGTGACAATGTGCAAGTATTGCACAAAATGGCCTCCTGTATATGTTCAATACTCTTTGGACAGCATTCTTGCTGCCTGCTCTGGTGTCTGTGTTGCTGTGGTACTTGTACTTCTTGTCGAAAGAGTTAACTGCATTAAAACTGACATGGACTTATCTATTCTGCCACAGAACATGGGGAATATGCTTATACCAACCCAAGCCAATTCTGCAAGAATTCATTTCAGTGCTTTTTGTAAAAATATGTGACAATAATGTCCATTGTTTAGACCTTTCTCATCAATCACAAAGATGCAAAGACTCTGCTGAGTGCCATGAGACACAAACTGAGGTTTCTCTAGGCAAGTGGATAACTGCAACTCTGGAGGAAAAGCCCAATGGATTTGAGACAGAAAATTAGCCATAGCTGTTAGCAGCTTTGGTGCAGTTGTTAGAAGCTTCTTTTGGTTTTTAATATAAGTAGAAAAATCAATCAGCTCAAACACTGTTTTCTGTCTTTAAAGCATTTTAACATCTTTTCCACTTTCCAAATTAGTAGCATAGACTGAAATACTGAAAGAAATTTCATTCTATAGATCTGGAGCCCGCTCTGTAACCTTAAAGAAAAATAGATAACTTTTTATTCATAACACTGGTAGTATACTGCAATGCAGCATTTACCCAAGACCTGTCCAAAATTGAATAGATGAAAGAGATATGCTTAGCAGGACAGTGTGTCTTCACACACACATTGGCTAACTTGTATTGGACTTAAAACTACATGGAATGCTAGACATGAATAAATAAGCAGCATTTTTGTTGGGTTTTTTTAATGTTATTGTGAAAATCTGGGTTATTAATATCTTTGTTAAGGCCACAAAAATGGGAACTTGTATGAAACTGATATATCCTCTTATTATTCATTCCTAATAGAAAGATTTAATACTTTTGCTTTTATATGAAGTGACGTTTGTGTTTCTAAGGTTTTCTCTATCATTCTACTTTGATTTCTGGCATAAAAAAGACAGTGTCTTAGAATTCAGGTCTCTAAAAACTCAGGCTTTCAGAAAATATCAAATGTGAATCATGAGAATAAGTGACATGTTGGAGACATGAGGCATATGGCATTGCTGAGCAGCTTTTTAAAGTTCTAATATGTGTAATGATACATTGTTTATCTCATCATATTTTCTAAGGATTTGATAGACATTGGAAATGCAGAATACAGTAAGAGCTACTGACACCAGCTACAATGGTGATAAATGCTATCATCCTAATCATACATGATTAGCTGATTTTAAAACCAGTCCAGAAGTACTATTTAGTAGGATTTTTATCATTCTTTAAAGCACAAAACCATTAAAAGCTTAATAGCTGCTATTTAACCAGAATGAATGCCATCAAATGTTTCTTTTGCAGCTAGATAAAACTTTGTTTTTCAGTAGATTTACATTTTGAATATTTTTTTGCCATATTGATTGTTGAGTAGCTGCAGTTTTCATTAATGCATTAAAATTAGTGATAACAAGAATCTCTTGGTTAGTAACAGCCATGACTTAAAACCTGAATTGTTTACTCTCAGAATTAATAGAATTCAGAAATGATTTTTCATGAAAAAGGTCTATGCTTTAAAGCTCCTAATCACTCAAGCAGTACAATTAATGTTTTCACCTATATCAGATATGTGGAAATACAAACATGGTAGAAACTTAAAAGATGTGCTGATTGACAGGGCAACATTTCCATGAAAATAAGTGGTAAATCACCTTTGCAAAAATCATAGAATCTTATTCTGCTGAGGGATAATTGCACATAAACAAGACATTTTGACTGAAACATGGGAGTTGTTCACCTGTTGCTACAATCTGCCTCCAAAGGCTCAGCCTGGCCCATTTTAATAAAAGTTCCCTTTATTCTGGAGTGCAGCATTTGGGCTACATTTCACTTGAGCATCCTAATAAATTCCCTTTGGATGTAAAGTGCACATGGATGTGATAAACAGTGTAGTAACCATGTCTCCACCAGCTAAGGGAACACAAGCGTTCCTAGGCCTTGTGCGATTCTGGAGATTACATGTTCCAGGTTATAGCTGGTTTCTGACCCAAGAGAAGAGCTGTTTTGAGTGGGCCCTTGAGCAACAAGAAGCCTTTGGTCATCTCAAACAGACGACAGCTCGTCTGGCAGCTCTTGAGCTGATGCAGACAGAAAAAGCTGTGCAAAATATGCTCTGCAGTGTTCCAAGGGAGCATGGCCTGACCAGGAGCCTCTGGCAAAAAAAAACACCAGGAGAAAGCCCAGGTCAGCAATTAGGGTTTTGGAGCTGAGAGAATTGGGGTTCAGAAGCCCATTGCACCCCTGAAAATTGTAAAAGAGGTCACTCTTCATTTTTCAAATGTAACAAGAGACGCAGCAAAATGGGAACAATGATAGGACACGGGCTGTTAAGTCGAGCTAGCAATAAGTCTCTGATTGAGTCACTCAGGCATTGCTCCACTTCAGGTTAGTGTAACTTGATGAGATAAAGCTTTATTCATATATTTATATGTACATTAAAAAATATTAACATATTCAAAGTTATTTATTCATATTACAGGAGCACCAAAATCTCTTAATGAGCCTGGAGCCAATGTAACAGGGTCTGTGATAAAATATTGAAAAAATTATCTCTATTGCAAATAATTTACTGTGGATGAGGGAACTGATTCCTTTGAGATTATAAAGGCAGCAGTGAGATTGCAAAAGATGCAAGAGCTGGCTAATTATCCTAACAGTACAAGATTTTAACTCATGGCATCAGGCTTCATTACTCTGACTCAAGGTACAACATCTCTGATCCTTTCCCTGACAGGTGTTTTTCTGCCACCCTCAACTATTTTGTTGTTTCTGAATTACTCTCAGTACCTCACACCATAAAGTGTTCCTGCCCCAGCACCATCACTTCTGCAGAGAGTGATGGGATGTTCTGGGAAGTGAAGGACAGATTTCCAGGTGCTTTAACAAAAGGACCATTGTGGAAGTGTTCCATGATTTCTTGTTAGCTACTTGTCTGAACTTGTCTTCTTTAATTTCCTTTTGCCATTTAGAGGGAGAATTATTTGGGGTAGTGTAAGGCAAAAGAAAGAAAAAACCCTGAGAAAAAAGGATTGTGGAAAGAAGAAAGTGCTCTGTTAATTCAAAGGCAGCAAGGTTGGAAACAGGGCAAAATCATTGCCCCACAGGATCATGGCTGCAAATACCAATCTCTTCACTACTAAAGAGAACTGTTCAAAACTTTTTTCAGATAAAACTCTTCAAAAATGTATTTTCAGCTCCACTGAATATTTCAGGAAAGATTCTGTTTCTACAAAAGTCTTTACTTTTTGTTAAAAAAAATGTTTGGGGAATGTGACATTTCTACTTAAAAAGGCAATTTATTCTTTGGAGGTTTAGTGTGCTTGTTTGTTTACACTGACATTTTGTAATAAAACATAATCCTACTCTGACATCCCAAAGTGCAAATTTAACATAATTTTCATGAACCCTCTATGTGCTATGAAAAGTTCTCCATGTTCTTCCAAGCATAGACTTATTAAACATCTTATTACAATAACTTTTGCTTAAGCAATATTTTTATAGATACATAAGAGTTACAGAATGTTGAGTGATCAGTTGTTTATTCTCTCCCTATGAAGGAGAAAAAAATAAATCCATGCAATATTTTAAAAATCTTCTCCAATATTTTTATTTATTATAAACTTGCAGCACAGGAGACCCAGTAATTTATCCCAAACATCAGTTACAAAGCTGACAAATTTTCCTGATCTCTATCTTATGACTTTATATTAGAATTTCTGTCTCAAACATTTTGATTTTAATTAAGTCAGCATTTCTTGCAACATATGTATAGGGTGTGAAGGAAAAAAAAGTCCACCATCATCTTAAAACTACTTAATTCCATTTCATATATCCTTATGTTTCCACCTGATTTTTTTTTTTTACTAAAAAATAATCTGTAAAATAAGTAGACTTCTTCCAGCCTTTTGACATAAAGTGTGCTTTCTTTTTTGTCTTTTTTCTCTCCTTTAGGGATTGTCCAGTTTATTTACACCTGTCTTGTTTTCACACTGTGGAATGGTGCACCAGCTGAGGTCTCATCACTGCTTAGTACAGCAAAATAATTACTTCCGTTGTCATGCTGTTAATACAGCCCAGCACGAGATTTGCCTTTTGTGCAACCACATTATCTTGTCGACTCAGACGCAGTTTGTGAGCCATGAAGACCTTGGACCTCTCCTCCCATCCTGCTGTTCCTCCAGTTATTCTCCCATTTGTATTTGTGCACTAAAGGTCTCATCCACAGGCATTGCTGTTCATGGCACTTGTGGTTATTGAATTTCATCCTCATGGTTCAAACGCATGCTGCAGTTAACAGCATGGTTATGAATTCTGATCCATTCCTCCAAAGTACACACAACCCTCCTCACCCAAGAACTTCTGTACGTGCGCTCTGCTCCTTCATCCATGCCACAAATATAAAGATTAACCATGACTAGGACCAAAGCAGATCTTGGGGATGCCCTGCAAAACCTCCTTCTTTTTTTTGATAGAGAAAGGAATGAAAATCACTCCTTAAGTGCCATTTTTAGTCAGTTGAACATTGACACACAGTGGCTATAATATCCATCCTGGTACAGGATGTTTAAAAGCTTAATACAGTCAGAGCACTTCACATTTTGAGCTTCTCTCCCATACGATAAGCAAAATCATTCATCAGAGAAGGAGCTTAGATAGGTTTGGCATAATTTTTATTTGATACATCCACACTGGACATTTTCAAGTACTGCATGTTGTTCTTCATTCTTACAGTCTTGTTTAACAGTCTTTTTTAGTATCTACCACATTCTCAAAGTTAAAATGACAGGTATATTGATTTTGTAGGTCTTCCTTCTTCATGTGTGAAAGTAGGTACAACACTTTCAGTAAATTCACTTTATTTACACTAATAGAGAGGTAGCAACATTTTCAAAATAGGTAAGCACAGCAGGAAACTACACTGTAATGAAGAATTTCATCATAAATGTCACAAAGAGAAGCCAGCATTTGAAAATAAAAAAACATCTCTGCACCATTTCACAGTGTCTTTACATCACTAATACATCACTAGGACAACTCTTGTTCATATCACCTCACCTGAATTTATTTATATTGTATTAATCCCATTCCTCCCTCTTCCCTTTTTCAAAGATCAGGGAGGATTTCCACCACTTCTCAGGCAAGCCCAAAGTGTTTTGTGGCCAAGGGAAGCAGAGGAGCACTGAAGACTGATCCACTTGCATGTTTTCTTTGAACCTGATCTTTCCCTAGCCCACATAAGCATTATTCATATCCAGCTGCTTTGGGGTTTGTCAATCTGATCCTCTTTGCACATGAAATGTTTATTGAAACAGGGACTTGAACACTTGCTGCTCTGTTTTTCAAATAAATTTTCAGACAATGAAAATATCTTTGGAAGGCGTATTTGACCCAACACACCCACATACAATTTAAACACCTGCATTGTAATTTGACCCTCATTTTTTTAACTGATGATGGGAAGTTGGTGGTTTTACTCATCTCCTTTTTGTTTATCTGACTCATGCCTTAGGAGCTGCATTTCTTTTACAGGTTAGCGAAGGATGAGGCTTGCACATTCAGATATAGACACTGGGCAAAGATTTTACTTAATGAGGCTAATTATAGCCTTTCTCTCTCCTCTAAACTGGAAACTCTTACCAGCTTCTCTGACAGAGCAAAATTTTTCATAACTGGTGTGTTCTTTCTGAAACATGTATTCTTGATCTATGACCATATAATGAGAAAATACCAGTTTAATTTACTTCTGCACATTGTTGAAACATAGCTTAAAATCAATTTTTAAAAAAATAATCCATGTAGAAAATTATACTGTGCATCTGTGAAACAATGTTTTTGTAATGTTATAACCATGAACCCATGAAGTCATTAAAGGAATCTGCTGAAGACTGTGGTACCTCCATCTGCTGATTCTTCAATCTGCTGAAGAATGTAGTTCGGTTTTTGGTCTGAAGTCATAGGCATCTAAACCAATTTTATTCAGATCATCACACCTCCTAAGAATTGCTGCTGAGCTGTCAATAGGACTGGAAAATTTCAGTTCACAATTTAATTTTCAAAATGTTACAAATGACTGACTGAAAATAAAAACAGAAAAAGCAGGGAAACTGAGAACAAAAATCCCATTTTAACATTAACTGTACCTTTTATAAATTTTGCCAATAAAATAACCCTCTTTAAGTAATTAATTTGTCTATAAGTATAAGAACAATACAGCTCATTTCCTAAATTTCAGTTTAAATATTGAAGTACATTGGTCTTGTGCCAGACCATAATATGCTCATAATGAAGAATATGTAGGAGGTGTTAGCTTTAACATTATTGCATGAAACTTCACTGATTTTTTTCCATAAAAATATTTGACTTAATAGTGTAGGTATTCATACAGTAAATTAAAACCTAAAATTGCAAGGAATAATACTGCTTTAATTGCCTGACAGGATGGGGATTATTTCTTACATTCTCTCCCGCACAGATGAATATAACCTTCCTAAAGAGGAAATCTATTCACTGCTGAATAACAGGACTGTGTTAATATATTGAACTCTAGGAAGCCCCTAAATAATGTAGAATAAAGTATTAGCATTTTTCACCCCTTGAAGATCAAAGCTGAAGGTATTAGTTGTATGATGTAAGATTCATAGGTTATATCTGTGTGACTGCCAAGATGATATTGCAGGACTAATCCTACTGGAGTATAAATCTTACAATTAAAAGAAAGGCACCTGGCAGGGAATTTTTGGTGTTTTTTCTTCTCTCACATACTACATTCTGCAAAACAATTCCCAGGGGCAGCTTGCCTTTTTAAATCTTGTAACTGAAATGTGAAATTTGTGCTTCCATCGATAGATCTGGATGGAGTTCTGAAGGAACTGGACTCTGTAGGAGATCCTTGTGCCCTGGTACACAGCAGTGATCCAAGAGGTTTCAGCTTGGTATGCCCTCAATGTTTAGGCAAAATTCTTTGGGCTGGTGAATGGACCAGCTGCATTCAAACCTCAAGCAACTGGGTCTGAAAACTGTGTATAAGATTCAGCTGCTGGAAGGAAATTCTATGTCATAGGTGCAGATGTTTGAATGAATTACAAAACTTGAGCAAATAATTTTAATTATTTTGTGAATGCAGTGCTCCACAAATGCAGAAGTGCTGTTTCTGGATGCAGCCTGAGGTATCAGTGAATTCAGTGGAGTTCACCATAGAGGCTGTGATAGTCCTTGGATTTCTGCTCCCTATTCTTAATGCATGGCTGCTGTGAGACTCACAGCAGTGCCAATGTGGGTGATATGAGCTGTGATGGGGGGGATGCTGTGTAGGGATTCTTCCAGAAGTAATTAATGTATGGATATAAGTGTTAGCAGGCATGTTAGTCTCAAAATGGATGTGTGAGCAAAAAATTAAGGCAGAACCCCAGGCACTTCCCACTCCCTGAGGTTTTTTCAATTAATATGGAAGGTTTTCTGACCTGGAACTTGCAGAGCCAAGGTGCAGTGCAGCCTTTTGGGGACAGCAGGTTCCTCACTCAGGAGAAATGCTCCAGTGAGTACTGTGGATATCCAAGCAAAGTGTTCCAGGACTGAGGTATCCCCAGAGATAATGTATCCCCAAGGATAGAGAAATAATTAAGGTCCAACCTATATAAATCCACAGAAATTTGCTGGAGGGTGGAAAGCATTTATTTGTTTCTGTATTTCTTCCCTGCTCATCATATGGCACATAATCAACCCCATGCAAATAGAAAATCCTAATCAAATTGTTCTAAAAGCCAATACTCAGTTGTCTCTACATGTGACATTATTCCAGTCAGTGACAGTGGAAGGTAATCCCAGCCTTCTGAAATCACAAAAGGCAGCTTTCTTCCACTGGTTCTCCTTCCCTCTGCTTCCTTCAATTATTATAAGCAAATAGCCATCTTAGAGAACACCTGTGCTCTGCAGGTGCCTGGAGCTTCCCTGTGGTATTTGAGCCTCTGAGGGCTGTAACATGCCTGCCAGCTTGCTCTGAACAGATTGCCCCAGAGATGGACACAGGAGCACAGACTGCTGCATGGGGTGAGGTTATTCGGTGAGTAGATGGAGGAAGATGTGTTTGTCTTAAGGCCATAACAAGCTGCTGATCTAAGAATAAAATTCTAGTGAATAACACGCCAGGCTTACTAGGAAAAGTTGGTAGATTCAATATTATTCTCAGCTGGTAAGGAACACTAAGATCTATAATTATGTATGGTAGGTTTGCTGAGAAAATGGAATCTCTGAGGGGAAAAAGTGGAATATTTAGAAAATGCAATAGTTTTATCATAAGTGGAAAGAATCTGTGTTTCTCTCTGTTATATTCACTACTCTGCTGTTTGATCTCATTAAATCAGTGATTTCCAAAGTGGGCTTCTGTGTCATATTTGCAGATGTGTTTTTCATCTTAATTTTCTAGTGAGTTTTGGGTATTCCCTGTTAGAGAGTAAAAGTGGGAGTGTTCAAGGGTTTCCAAGGGTTTCTTCTGTATTATGGCCCTGTTTTGAGCTTTGCTTGGGATGAGGAATCATGTATGTGTCTCCTTTTACAAGCCTTAACCACTGAAAACTTGTGATGGGGAAAGTCATACAGCAGAAAAGGCATCAAACTTTCAGCCTGTGTTCAGGCAACTGAAACCAGCCCCTGCCAGTGGACCCCAGAAAGCACTATTCATCTTCTAGAAACTGAGCCAAAAATCAGCCCCAAACATAACAATTGCAGAGCCCATAAAAACTTGGCTCTCTGGTAAATTGTTGCATGACAAAGACTAAATTTAGATTGAATGAGTTGTTTAGAGAACAAAATTTTAAATATATTTAAAACCTGAAAACTTCCTTCCATTTTGATGCACATCCTCAAAGTTACTGACTTTGGGGAAGTGGGGTGCTGGTCTTGAATAGTTTACCAAAGATCACTCAGGAAAAGCTGTCACAGCAGAGAACTGAACCCAAACAGCCCATGCTTCAGCTGTCAACCGGGTTATAGAACTTCCTGAGTATATCAAAATTCACTGTGAGATAAATAGTCCTTCTACCACTCCTTGAAAAAAAACCTTATATATGAAGTGCAGAACAGATAAGGGCAACCTGTGTGGCACTTTAGACAGCAATAAACCACCTCCTCTCTCTTTGTTAAGTGTCGTGAACTTCACAATTTTCCAAAAAACATATTGACTTAATTTGAAAAAAATTCTCAGTACAAGCATCCACACGTGAGCCAGAGAAAAGCCAGGGAAAATGTAATTTTGCTGTGTATATATAAGTACAGGGAAATCCAAGTGCATTCAAGCTTGGCTCCAAACTATAAGCAACTGCTTGTCTAATTGCAGCTCAAGTCTTGGCTTGTTACAGGAATTTTGCAAGAATGGACTCTGCTCATCAGGGTCATGAATGTGACTGAATTCAGGCCAATCACTGCACCTGGAATTAACATTCCAGTTCTTCACCTCCACTGACAACTCAACCATAAATTCTCAATTAAGGTCTGGCCGAGGCTCAGTGAAGCATGAGTGGAGATTTTCTTATGTAAATAAGATAGCAGTCAACTCATTTAACAAAATTTCAACAGTAACTGAGCAGCAAGCAACTCATATGCGTCTTTCACTTCATCTTGTGCTTGATTAAACAGACAAGGGCTTGGCCACATTCCCCCTTATTTTCTCAAGTCCTTACTTGCCCAGTATCATTTGAGGCCTGACAATTGTTTCTGAAACCTGTGTTGGACTAATTGTATAGCTTTGTCTAGATCTTTATTGGACAGCTACTAGTTCTGAGTTTTTACTTGCACTGCATAATGAGGGCTCAGATCCAAAGACAATATATTGCAAAAATAGATAAATTCCTGTTTTAAGATGCTGTCTTGATATTATCCCCCAGCCAGTGGGTGGTTGGTTATTTAGCTTTTAGAGGTTTTTGTGGTTGATTTTTGGATTTTGAGTTGGAGGGTTTTTTTGGGTGGGGCAGATTTGCTGTTTTGTTTTTCTTTGGATGCTGTGGTTTCTGGGTCTTTTTTTGGGGGGCAAACAAGGGCATGCATTGTATTGTTTCTCCAGATGGGTATTCCTGTTTTCTGTGGAGTACTGAGTCAGATGTCTAATTAGGGCAAATCATCACTGAACTGCTGATGTAAGTGTATCTACAACAGAATTTATGTCAATTCCTATATTTGGTCTATCCTAGAGATTTTCATGATAAACTCTAGTAGAATGTTCTGTAAAATCATAGAGACACAGAATAATTTGGGTTGGAAGAGATCCTAAAGATCATCTTGTTCAATCCCCTTTGCCATGGGCAGGGACACTTTCCACTAGACCAGATTGCCCCAAGCCCCATCCAACCTGGCCTTGAACAATTCCAGGGATGGGGCATCCGCAGCTTCTATGGGCAACCTGTGCCAGGTCCTCAGCACCCTCATAGTAAATAATTTCTTCCTAATTTCTAATCTAAATATCCCTTCTTTAGTTTAAAAGCATTCCCCCTTGTCCTGTCACTATCTGACCATGTGAAAGGTCCCTCTCCAGCTTTTGAAAAAGCTTTCTTTAAGTAATGAAAGACCATAAGGAAGCAATTAAACTCTGCATGTTTGTGTCTGTTTGTGCTCATGTGTGTGTTTTCACTGCATAATATTTTGTATCTGCATAAAAAATTACTTTCTTAAAGACATAAAAGTGACATTTGCGGTACAGGACTATATGTAGCACATTCTGAAACTCAAATTCATTGTAAAAGTTTAAAAATCTCCACGGGATGTTTGTTCATTTCTTTAGTCCAGTCTGGTTTTCATGTTAATGCTTTGAATCAGCTCAAGAAACTAATACTGAGGGATAGCTAAGAGAAGGGCTAAGCAGACAAGAAAAGAAAAGAACAAAGGCTTCTTAGCTGAAATAGCCAAAAAAAAACCCCAAACAATAGTTTGAGCTTATGCTAATGCAGTATAGCTGTTAGTGCATTCATCCAGTTTTAAAAGTACCTAAATGTTTTGGTCTCTAAAGTAATTTGTAATGGAAAGTGTAACAGTCTTCAATGGCTAGACCTTCAAATGAAAAATAAATTTTTCAGTTCAAAAGGATGTGCCTGTGAGGGAGAGAAATAATGTTACACTAGTTATATAGCTCAGCAAAGGCTTGATACTTGCACTAAGCATCCAGGTTTTCTAAGCCACATAGGCTGGCAAACGCCATTCTTAAATTTAACAAATATAGCTGACCATCACTCTGGAGGAATTTAGGACCTGTTTATGTCATTTCTTCAGATAGTCATATTGTAATCACACACAACTCTAGCCGTATGCAAAAAATTCAGGAAGCAAAAGAGTATTTATTAAATTAGGGTCTCTATTGAGAATTAATGACATTGTTTGAAGACTTCCCTGCAAAAGAGAGTTCTCAGAAGGTTTGGAAGGATTTTATGGGGTTTTTTTCACCAAACTGATGACCAGTAACTCCTCCTCCTCCTGATGAGACTGACCTCTAATCCATTGCTATCACGATTTTTGAACCCAGCAATTCTAGATGAGGCATGTGAATTAAAATGCATCTTTTCTCTCACTACAGATGGATAATGAATTTAAATCATATTACATCAAGAACGAAAACATAATCTATAATTAGGTTTGGATGGCACCTCCTCTTATAAGAATATTTCCCATGTTTTTGCTTACTAATTTAAATGTTTTTAAATTTGACTGTTCAAGGTGACATTTTGTATGCTGGTATCTGCTTCTGGCTGCTTTTTGTAATTATAACCAAGTTTATTCAGCTGTTTCCAAGAATGTAACTAGGGGGGGAAAAAGTTGGTTTTATCTATATTAAAGTTCTGCTAACCTTTGAGAAGATCCAGTGTCCTTACACTGTAGAACAGGAATTAGAGACTTGGCAAGGAAGGACAGTGTTATATCAGCCTTTTTACTGCCCTCATGTTCACCTTGCTAAGGAATAATATTAGTCAGCAAATCCTTGTTGATGGTTCACATCCAGCTGCTCTCTATTCTGTCTATTCAGAGGAAGGACTGGAAAGGAGAGGTTTTTTTCTATGCAGTTTTGGAGAGCATGATTTCTGTCTCTCTACACTCACCAAGATAGTTCCCCACACATATCAGGATCAGTGATGTGAATGCAAAGAGGGAGGAGAGTTGGAGTATGGAGAGTTCCAGGGTCTGCATGAGGGGAAACTGCTGTCACAAAAAGTTGGTGGAATTATAGCCTGAGAAGGAGTACTGGGGTATAACACAGGGATGAGCTGGACTGGGAAACAATGAGGTGGAAAGATCAGGACAATGTCAGTAAGCATGAAAACAGAAGAAGGTGCACAATGAGAAATTATTCTGATTGATTGGGGACTTCCTGTCAAAAAGAAGTCTAAAGAGCTGGAATGTGGAACCCTGGAGGACAGACAAGAAATTGGGAATGAATACCAAGGGGTCACATGAAAGAGCTCAGATGCAGCAGGAGAGTAGAAAAGATTGGGTGCATGAAGAGAGAGGGGCAGGGTAAGGATAGTGAGAACAGAAAGGGAGAGAGGTAAGGAATATTTGGTCAGGAAATCCATCAGAGGAAATGGAAGAGCAGCCTAAAAAGAACTACCTGACTTAGATGAAAGTTGCAGTGGTGCCAGTCACAACAGTGTGGCTGGTGAGAGACAGCAATTCACTCTGAGGGCACAGAGAATTCATGCCTGAGAAAGAACTGTAGAACTGTCAATTCCTTGGTACCATTCAGCTTTTTCTGGTTCCTTGGTACCATCAGCTTCAGTGTGGGACAAGATAATGCACTATGGAAGAGTCAAATGTGTTCCTTTTGGGATAGCCTTGCAGCAAATCAATGCTTCATTAAAGTAACTGTAGGAATGGTGTAAGTAAATCTTTACACAGACATAAACACTACAGAAGATGTTAATTATATTTCAAAAGCAAGATCCAGAAATTTGGGTTTTTCACAAATAAGACTCTATTTTAAAATCCTCTTGCTTTTAAAGCACATTTTATACATGGAAAAAATACTCAATATTATCATAATTGTAGGCTAAAGACAAGACCTTAAATTTCATTAATAATTGACCTCTGTTTGAAATATTGCCATGTATATTTGTGTTCTTCCAGGACTGCACCTTTGTAGCTAAAACTGCACTTTTTCCAAAACTGGGTCATGGCTAAAGCAAATATTTTATTAGGAACCTTTACTAAACATATTAAAGTTTGCCACATAGGTAATAACTTAACAAATTTTTACAGCCTGGAAATAGAATGCCTTTTTAAATCTTATTTTTATTTTCATTTTTTTCAGATCAGGGACAGAAAATCTATATAACTAGTGCACTGAACCTGATGAACTTTTCCAGCATTATTGTTCAGAAATATATTCTGTTGCCTAGGATCCAGTGTCCTTAAAGGGAATGGACGAGGGTCTACAACAATAAGATGTATATACATGAATTCCTGTGCTACTGTGTTGTTCTTTGCTCCTATGGTTACCTTAGGGAATATAATGTGGGGGAGCAAAAGAGCTGGAGCATAGCAAGACCTCATAGATTTCTGAGTATTTGTGCTTCAGGGACTCTAGGAGAGGTAGAATAAATAATAAGAAGCCTTTAGGCATGCCAACTTCTATAAGTATGTCAGCATGTGCTAGGGGAGGCTATGTGGCTGTGCTGTCAGATATTTCATTCTCAGCTGACCCATGGGGAGATCATTCTGTTCCTAAATTCTACCTCCTGGAAAATCTTTCCTTAAAAGGAAAAATCAAGCAGTGAAATCACTGCAGAATTCCCAATGCCCTTAGTCATGCCAATAACCTAAAAAACAAAACAAAACTTCAAAACCATTTTTTCCTTCATCTTCCTCAAGCCACTGTTTTCTTCTTTACTGTAATCCATGTGGTGTCTTTAATGGACATCAGGTCTCTTCCTGCAAGTGTTGTAACCTACAGGCTTTAGGCTATGCTTGTATTTCCACCCCTCTTTAAATGAGCACTCACTCCAGTGATGCCATTGTTCTTACACAAAGGAATGAGAACAGTCTTCCATCCAGACTTGTTTCAGAGTCAGCTGTGTCTCTGTGTCTGTATTCAGTTTACATGGCCAGGTTTGGGTAGATGAGGAGAGGCTACAGCTGCTGGAGAAGCTGCTGGAAGCTTCTCCCATGTCTGACAGAGCCAGTGCCAGTGGGCTACAGGAGGGAACCATTGCTGGCCAAGGCCAAGAGCATTGAAGATGGCAGCAACACTTCTGGGATAACTTATCTAAGAAGGAGAAAACAGTTACTGTGCAGATGTGATTGCAGCCAGACAAGAGAGGACTGAGAAAATGTGAGAGGAGCAACTCCGCATACACCGAGGTCAGTGGAGAAGGAGGGGGAGGATGTGGCCCAGGGGTTGGAGCTGAGATTCCCCTGCAGCCTGTGGGGAAGACCATGGAAAAGCAGGTTGGTCCTGATGGACTGCACCCTGTGGAAAGGAAACCAGGCTGGAACAGTTCAGGAATAACTGTAGCCCATGGAAAGGACTCACACTGGAGAAGTTCATGTAGAACTGTCTCCCGTGGGAGGTACCCGACGTTGGAGCAGGGCAAGGACTCCTCTCCTTGAGCAGTGGCAGAATTGTGTGATGAACTGACCATAGCCTTAATTCCTTTTCTCTATGTGCCACTGGAGAGAGGAGGTAGAGCCCAGAAATGAGGGAGGTGTAGGGTAAGGTTGTTTTTAAGGTTTGTTTTTGCTTCTCATGATCTTGCTCTGTTTTTAGCTGGCAATAACTTCAATAAATATCTCCAAGTCAAATCTGTTTTGCTCATTGATGGTAATTTGTGAATGATCTCTCCCTGTCCTTATCTCAATACATGAACCCTTTTTTTTTCTCTCCTCTATCCAGTTGTGATGGGGAATTACAGAGCGGCTTTGGTGGGTACCAGGCATCCAATCAGAGTTGAGATGGGTGTCCATGGGCAGTGTTAGATAAGTGTTTGAGCACTGAAGCACTAAAATCACTAGACAGAGAGAGAGAATAGGAGATGGAGGGGCAACCTCATTGCCCTCTAATCTTCCTGAGGAGGGGAAGTGGGGAGGGAGATGCTGATCTCTTCTTTGTGGTATCCGGTGATAGAACATATGAAAATGGTTCAAAGCTGTGTCTGGAGAGGTTTAAACTTGACATTAGGAAACACTTCCTTACAGAGAGGCTGGTCAAACAGTGAACAGCTTTCCTAGAGAGGTGTTTTATATACCATGCTTGTCGGTGTGTAAGGAGCATTTGGACAGTGCACTTAGAAATATGCTTCAACTTTTGGACAACCCTGAAGTGATCAACCAGTTGGACTAGATGGTTGATCCAAGTCACTTCCAGTTGGAATTATTCTGTTCCATTCTATTCTGCCCTAAAGAGTCATGGTCATCAACAGCATTATTTACTTTTTTGTTTTTCCCGTCCCTGTGTTTATCTCTGCAGCCAGTATTGTGTATATTTGGAAAAAGGCTTTTCATGAGGTAAGTGACAGGACAGTTAAAGCCAGCCCAATACCTGGCAGTATTTATTGTGAACTGGGTGTTTAACTGCTCCAGGCTGTCAATATATCCACAGAGTCTCAGGGCACTCATAGGCTGTATGTATTTTGGGGTTTTTTTGTGTTTATAGAACGCAGATTAGAAATTCTGCAGATTTAGAATTTAGCTGCCTAATATTGCACTTATATCCTTGTGTTCTTTTCCTGATTTAACCAAGCTACCTTGCTGTAAACTGTAAAATCTCTGGCAGAGTGATTTTACTTTAGCAGTGTATTCTGGCTAAGCCTACACTCATATTTCTGATTAGCATATACATCATCTTTTACTACCTCCAAGAGCAGGAACTACATCTTCCTTTCTGTGTAATTCCATGACAGCTGCCCCAAAGCCATCCCTGATGTATGGCAGGCAATGTATTGCTTGTACACCCAGATTCTTCACACAATTTGAAAACAACCCACTGGTCTGCAAGTTCACTTCTCTTTACAAGAGAGTTTCCACAAATGCATTTTTGGACACTCTTTCAAATGCTGGAAAAAGAGAAGATAAACCCAGTGGGAAGTGAAACTGTGTTGGATAGTGAGCAATGGGTTTTGTACCCAGATCATCAGCTGATCCTTCTGGATCCTGTTGTGCTTGCATGGCTGGGTGTGGCTGTATGAATGCTCTTAAGGGCTGACAATGCCAGGATGAGAAATGCCGATGTAACAGTTCAGATCTTTGCTTCAAATCTCTGTTTCATTACTTGTTTGATTAATGCTAAATAACAGACACCCCTAAACAAACAAACAAACCCCAAATAAAATTAAAAATTCAGCAAGCAAAACATAACACTATCACTCTGACAAGTGATGCTGCTTATGGGACTTATGCCAGTGGACCGTGGACAGGATGCTGACGCACTTGCCAAAATAAGTCCAAGTTACAAACAATAGGCATAAACCTCTGACTTAGATAAAAATATTAGTTTGATTTTTTTTTTTTTTTTTTTTTTTTTTTTTTTTTTTTTTGCCTTATGTATCCATATGTGATGTGTTAAGCACCATTTTTAAAGGGACAAGGAGTTGGGTAGTTGCAGCAGGCTAGCCTGGACTGAAAATCCTGAGCTTCAGATAAAGCCAACTAAGACTAAACTGCGACATATGGATAAAAAGAACACGGTATTATTAATGCTTATCACTCTTTAGGTTCATGCACTTCAATGACAGTTTCAAAAGGATGAACTGATAAAGGATTTCCTGGTAGTTTGACACAGTGTGTGGTGGTTCCAGTAAGCCTCTTGCTGAACAAAGAGCACCAGGGAACTTCTGAAGCCTGAATGGATGACTGACAGTGCTGAGCCTGAGCGGGAAGCATTTTATCCAGGCTTTTGTCATTTTTCTCAACTAACTGCACCAATGCTTAAGCTGCCATCTAAGTGATTGCCTTGTTAGTCAGAGCATGAAGCAAAGCCCTAATTGTTTACAAAGTTTGTGATGCTTTCTTCTGTCGTCTTAGGATGCCCAGAAACCAGTTTTCAGAACTACTGGAATTGGAGCAAAGACAGCTCTGCTGTTTGGGCTGCATTCAGTACATGTGAGATCTGGAGATTCTCTATCCCATTGCCCATTCCCACCACTCCCCAAAAGTGTGATGGGGTTCAGAATCCAAAAAAGAAAACACCTACCAGCTACAAATCATGCAAACATGATTTTCCTTCTTGAACTGAATCAAGCAGAAATCTGTGACACTTGAAGTGCAGAGTGTGATGCAGCAGATCAGGCTTTTCTGTGGCTTTGCCAAGTCTCACATAAACTATATATCCATTTTCTCTGGCAGTCTCTCCCAGGCTCATGCCTTCCTTTCCCTGCAGCTGGAATCTCCCTACAGAAATCAACATTGCGGCACTAAGAAGTGCATATCCAGTAATGATTTGGGAGACAAAAAGATAACTTGACATGAAAAATTTCCAACTGCCTCAGGGGAGCTGAAGGAGGATAGGAATGTACCCTCCACAGGAGACTTAGACATCCTGGCAGAAGACAGAGAGAGAAAGGGAGGATAATTAAAATAGTTCTCTGCAGATTCACTGAATCATGACAATTCATAACTAGAGACACTGTAGGAGGGACAAGAAGATTTACTGGATCAAGGAGCTTCTTATAAAGGAGGAACAAATTAAGAATATTTAGCATGAAAATTAACACTGGAAGCTAAGCTTAATACTGACCCAGATAAAGATAGAAAGCTACTCCCTGACTAAAATAAAATAATTATCAGCAGAGAAAGGCTCTTTAATTCTAGCCATCTAGATTTAGTTAGGAGTAACGATATTTAGAGAGCAAGCAGGAGGGGCAGAACCAGGATCCAATCAGCCACAAATGCATGAAATGGGGAAAGAAATGTAGGTCATACAGTATTACCAGAGAAAGACAGAAAAACAACATGGCCAGAACAACAGAAACCCTTTAAGGTGCAGTGAGCACCACATGTGAGACTGATGTACTGGCTTGGACTCAAAGCCACAGTAGTGATGCAGTCAGGTAACTTTCAGATTGCTTTCCAGCTCAACAACAACAAAAAGAATTCATGAGCTGACAAAACACTTTCATGGAGATGTGCCCTTTTTTCTGCAGGACTATGGTGAAGCGTAGCTCTCACCAGAGCTTTTGGCTCAGAACTCATTGCAGTGCAATCACAAGTGTTGCAGTGAAGAATGCAGAATGTGAGAAACCAGCCCTAAGAGACAATTGCTGATTTTCCCCAGTATAGGCTCTCACACTACCACAGCTGTATGACTGCAAAACTTGCCAAAACAGAGCATTCCCATAACTTTGGAGTGTTGAGCATACAGGAGAGCCTGGCAAGTGTCTCTGGGAGGTTGCTGGGGCCTTGTACATTCCCTTGCTGCCATAACCAGTGCTGTGTCCTTGACAGATCTCCTGGCACCTGACTTGTCAGTGTACTGTAGGTATGGATGTTATCATGGCACTACACTGAAATAAGCCCACTTGTACTTATTTAATGGTGATTCTCATCAGCAGTCTGTACTGCCTTTTTGGACAAATTATCTCAAAATTATTTTCTGCCCAAGAACCATGGCAAATACATCCTTTGAAGCTGACGGAAGATAATCATCTCCAATAAGGGGTGAATTTGAAAACAGCATAGATAGGAATCAACTTATTCTTTAATGCTTTAAGCAAATGTCATTCATTACAATCAATTCTGTCTCTAATATCTAGAACTTTGAGCAAGCTAAATGCTGTCTTTACTCTGTCTTCAAAGATATCAGATGAGCTGTCTGGCAGTCCTGTCCACTAGTTGTTTTCACATGCCTAAGACTTGCAGTTCCACCTGTTAGGACACTGTCTGTCAAAAAAAATTTCAAGTAATCATTGCTTCATACCAGTGGTCAAAGGATCAAATGTTCTAAGCCTTTGAGCATCTAAGTTTTGCTTGATGTGCTAATTCTTAATACATCCTTCCTGGTTTTTCTATCATAAGTTGATCAAGCAGCTTCAGCTGGCTCAGATATCAGTCATGTGGAGCTGAAACACCTCCCAGTTTTCTCAGCATCTTCTGAGCTCTCCACTACCACCAGCTAAGCTACTATTTTAAAACTAGCTTAAGTAAAAACTACATGGTTCTGCAGTGATGAAATGCCCTCTGTCATTTCCTGTTAAAAAATGCATGACCCCCTTTCTTCATTGCACATAGCTTTAGCATATACTAGATGTTACTTCCACTCTAATAACACCCAAGGGGTTGAACATATTTATATGTACATATACGTGTTTCCAGCAGCTCTGAATTTTCTTGTAGACTTTCCTCTTTAAGCAAGTCTCTGGTAATTCAGCTGTGAAATTAAAGAAACACAGGACACTGTAGCGAGTTCTACTTTCTTATTCCCCCTGTGAAGAAATCTTAATAATATTCAGTTTACGGCTGTCTATATTTAAGAGGAAATGCAAAATGCTACAGCTTCAGATAAAGAGACAAGCTTCTGTAGCTAGTGGTTGGAACAGTTAATTTTCTCTCTTGAATTAATCCAGAGAAATACCTGCAGCATGTCAGTGAAATGCTCTAACTCTTCTTAGTAAATAGCAGCAACCTGATAGTGCTGACTCTACTTGTGGTGGCTCTGCTTTCCTTGATTTTGGTACTAAAGTGAAGTAGCCTAACAAATACTCCCAGACTCATCCCACCTAGTTTTAAGGCATCTAAATTAGGAACCTACTTGCCTTAGATACTCTGTATGATAGTGAACGTGAAAAGCTAAGCAACCCTACAGAGTAGGTCACCCCTCCAAAAAACCTGCAGAAGGGCTGGAACTATCCTACCCTGTCTGGGTTTTTAATGGAAATGTCTCATTAGCTATAAATCTAAAAGGGAAAAAAAATCATGTCTGATCATTGTGAATATTGTCTGACCATCATTTGCTGGGCTTCACTAATGTGATCAGAGTTTGATTGATCTTGATGCTCAAAAGTACACACTATAATCATCATTTGAAAAATACAGGTCCCTTTCTAGCTGAAACAACATGGGTTAGCAAAAAGAAAACTAGGGAGTGTGATAGAACAAACTTGAGGGGTTTATATTAGCTGTTAACCTGCTCCTGGAATGTCCAAATACAGGCAGTTTTATGCAAAGGCTGTAGTGAGTGCAGGTTAAATAGGAGAGAGAGAGAAACACCTGCTCAGCTATGGGTTGTCTGATCTTTCCTGGCTACTTTTTTTCAGAAAGGAGATAAATATATGTCTTTGCAGATAAACCTCTTCTTCCTCGGACTTTGGACTGCATAGCTAACTTTGAGGTAAAACAGAAATTTTTATCACTCTGGGAGTGCTTCTTCTAACCTAAGGGCGAGATGTAGTCCATACATGAAGACTAAAATTTTGATGTCCGCTATACAGCTGTACCTCCCACAATTCCTCTGCTGCACCTGCCAGCTCTTTGCAAGCTTTCAATACACTTGTGCAGCTGCTATTGAATGCACAAATTTAAGCAACTTGCCTACACCCTTGTCCTGATTTTGACTGGGGTAGAGCTAATTTTCTTAACAGTGTCCACCACGGGGCTATGTTTTAGATGCGTGTTGAAAACAGTGTTGGTAATATAGAGATGTTTTTGTTATTGCTGAGCAAGGCTTAAAGAGCCAAGCACTTTTCTGCTTTTCATACTGTTATGCTGGTTGGAGGGCTGAGGGTGCATGGGAGGTTGGAAAGAGACACAACTGGGATACGTGAACCAAACTGACCAAAGGGATTTTCCAGATCATATATCACCGTTAGTATACAAAGCAGAAGGAAGAACCAAGAAATGAGGGAAGTTTGGGGTTCTGGTGTTTGTCTTCCCAAATCACCTGGAGATGGCTGGATACCAACCTGCTCATAAAAAGTGGTGAATGAATTCCTTATTTTGCTCTGGTTTTGTGGGCAGTTTTTCCTTCCTGTATTAGGGTGTCTTTATTCAACACATGAGTCTTCTCTCTTTTCCCCTTCTGATTCCCTGATGCTGCTGGTGGGGGAGGGAGGGAGGGAGGGAGGGAGTGAGTGGTTTGTGGTGCTGAGTTGTTGGCTGGGCTTAGAGCATAACAACTTTTAATAATCCAAGCACCAAATGCAATTCATATTGCTTCAAAATAAGCATCTAAGATGATTCAGGTGAGTTGCTCATCTGAACTGCCTACTATTTTTCACTGACTCTAAAGTATAACTCATTCATACTTGGATATTTATCTCTTTAATACCAAAATAAGTTAGATAAATCCCACTTTCTGGTCTTGAGCCTGTGTTATTCCCTCTATAAGACACTGCTGTTATTGCTCACTTGTATAACTTCTCAGCAAAAAAGAACAAAGTTGTACCCTGCTATTATTATATGTCTGACTTACCAGCTACCGTACTTTGCTACATTGCTACATTTCCTGTTTGACCTTAACTAATGCAGACAGAACTTGGGAGTTTGTCAGTCACGAGGTACCTTTCACTTGCACTGAGAGAGAAAAGTACTTAAAAATTTGTTTGATATCAATTAGTCACTAAGGAGACAGCAAGCAAAGTGGTGACATATTGAATTTATACAGAAAACATTGAAGGTTAGAAAGAGGATGCTTGTTCAACGAGTTCCCTAGTTAAGGCAATAATGTACAGCCAGGAAATTGTAGGACTATCTCGCTCATGTGGAGTCTACAGCAGTTTGGGGCAGGTCTCATTCCCTTACACTCTGTACAGCAATGCATCTTGAAACTAATGAAGTGCTATGTCTTTATGAGACTTGTCATGGACAATAAGGCTAATTGCAAAAGGGAGTATTAATGTAATGACTTTACCTTCATGTCAATAAACTATGAAGGAGAATTAGAAAACTTAATGGGATTGCTTTGTTCAGCAAACTTTCTTACTTTTTTACTTTAATAT
This sequence comes from Pyrgilauda ruficollis, assembly GCF_017590135.1. Classification (NCBI taxonomy): domain Eukaryota; kingdom Metazoa; phylum Chordata; class Aves; order Passeriformes; family Passeridae; genus Pyrgilauda; species Pyrgilauda ruficollis. Next base: position 3,990,325 of record NW_024527822.1, on the reverse strand, counting down.
CTAATAAAGTTCTGAGTGGTGCTGCTTAATACACTGGATTTAGAAGATTTTTTATATATCAAAAATGTTTGATTTTCTTTTCCGTCAGGACTTCAAGGAAGTTCTCCCCACTAATCAGCACTTTCATTCTTTGCTCAGATGAGAATAAAGACCAAATATGTTTTTATGTTGGTCCAGTCAAATACAATACCATTGCTGGAGCTAAAACATATAGTTTATTCAAATAAGCGTGAATTATCTACTGTATCCTACCAAATTAGCAAACAAAATGTTTTGGTCTGTGATACATGAGAGACGCAACTGGGCTGTTGTACATGGAACTGGTTATTAATTACTAATGGAGGTTTCAGCTCCTAATCCCTTATTTCTCTTTGGGGAAAATGCAAGGGAATTTTTCTGAAGTCCTTCTGTACTACACAATCTATCCAGCTGGCACTGATATTCACCAGCAGTAAAGCAGCTGACATTATAGTCTTCATCAAGAGGGCAGGTTTTGGATCAAAACTACTCCAAAAAACACAAATGTCCACTGCTATTTCTAATTGTTTAAAAAATGTGAACTAAAGTAACTTTGGGTATTACTGGGAAGATGTGGCACTGGCCCTGCTTATTCAGCCTCTTGGGAGAGAATTAGACAATAAAGCAGTATATTAATCAAAAAGCTTAAAAAATCAAATCTGAAAATAAAGCTATCATTACGTTGATATGGAAACTGCAAGCAAAGTACTCTCAAGAGAGAAAACATAAAACTATCAGCAACATTTTATCTGCTCAAACAGTATAGGCCACAGCAAAGAGCGACTGGTTTGAAGGACAACTTTATGGATTTTCTAAGGTTCATTGCCCCCAAGATATGGCAGAAATGGAAGACAAACAAATAAAGAAAAACATTTTAAAAGGCAGTTATGATTATTAAAATAATGAAAAAACTATCTGTACAAAGCAGTATCATTTTTGGCTATTCACATTTCAATAGATGACAAATAGATGTGATGGATAATAAAGAGAGGAATGTGGATGTGTCATACAGTTTTAAGGCAAGTTTTATATTGAGAAGAAGAAAGTGGTTTATTAGTCAAGTAATTAATCTGTGCAAGTCATTGTCACAAGTTAAAATGGAGCTAAGACTTACAGAAGGATTTGAAAAAGCTCAGGTATTTCTGTGAATAATAAAACTTTCATCTTCTCATCAGAGAGACTGTATAATGTACAAAACCTCTCATATCACTGATGCTGTCCATGCTGGGCACATCAGATTAGATTAGATTTTCTAACTTCATATGGAAGTTCTATTGGGCCTTTATGCTCATTGCAGTGTGACCTTGGTGCAGCAGAAGGTCATGGAGCCGATCATCATATGGGACAACCAGCATGGACTTATGAAAGGCAGGTGCTGCTTGACTAATCTGATCTCCTTCTATGACAGGGTGATCCACTTGGAGAATGAGGGAATACAGTGGATGCCATTTACCTAGGTCTTAGTATAGCCTTGCACTCCATCTCCTGCAGCATTCTCCTGGAGAAACTGGCTTCCCGTGGTGTGGATGGGTACACTGTTTGCTGGGTAAAAAATAAAGGGTTGGGGACAGGCCTGTTTTATATCTTCATCAATTATCTGGATGTGGGGATCGAGTGTTCCCTTGATGAGTTTGTACATGAAAAGTTAGGTGGGAGTTGATCTGCTGGTGGGTAGGAAGATGGATCTGGAAAGACTGGCTTAAAGGACAAAGGCAATTTTTATGAGGTGCAATAAGGCAAACAAGCACAACCAGCCCCATGCAGAGCTACACTGGCTGGCAAACTTCCTGGTAGAAAAGGACCCTGAGGGTGTTCATTGACAGTGACTGAACATAAGACAGCAATGTGCTCAATTTACCTTAATTTGGGCCAAAGAGGTTTAACCGGATACTAGAAAACATTTCTTCACTGCAAGGGTTGTCAGGCACTGGAACAGGCTACCCAGAGCAGTGGTGGAGTCACCATCTCTGGAGGGAATTAAAAGATATGCAGTTGTGGCACTTGAGGATGTAGTGGTCTTAGCAGTTCCGGGTTCATGGTTTGACTCTATGATCTTATTCGTCATTGTTACCATGCATTAACCTAAGTTAATATACTCCTGCCATGCTCTGTTTTATCATTGGGATCATTCTGACAGCATCTAGCCTATTCTTCTTTTTCAATTCATTGAGTTTTAAGTTGCCAGGAGTTTTCAACTTTTCTATAAATCAGTGTTCATCTGTAGCTAAAGACATAAGTATCTATAAACTTCTGAATAACACTGTATTAAGATTTACAACATGTGTCTTCTTCCCCCTCCACAGCATTTTTGTTTCCTGATATTGCTTCCTCCTATCTATCGATTGTCTTAAAAATGAATTATGGAAAACTAAATTTAAATTCTTTTTCTATGGTCCTGAAGCTATCTCTGTGTTAGAGAAACGCATGTATCTCCAGTGTTATAGTGAGAGGGACTCCTGGAGGTGTCCTGGAAACCCTGAGAAGTGCTGAGTGAGATTAACCCAAGACTGTTCTCCTCCAGCTTCTCAAAGGATATCCAACCTCAAAAGACTTAGACCCTCTGTGCCATTGCTTCCTACCTCGAGTAAGAGTGGTGAGTCATTTCCCTGCTCTTTCAGGGGTTAAAAAAGATTCCTTTGCTCTACAAAAAATTCAGGCCAGGTTTATTTTTTTTTTTTTCCTTCTTGGTCTACACAGATGAAGGTCATAGATGTGAAACCATTTTCTCTGTCTGCTATTCTTTTGCCCATTTTTCTTATATATATTTTCCTGTGCAAAATCTAATGGAGTGTTTCAAGTCTAGAAAGATATAAAATCACAGTTTCAAACTGCACATGACAAATTTGGGTTGAAATAACCAAAGCTTTCCCAAGTCTACTTGCAAACTGGGTGCCACAAAGGAAAGTTTTGAATAAGCTTAATAAAAGCTGATGCCTGCAGCCCTGCCTAGAATAAGCACATAGAGAAGTTGCATTGAAAAAACCAGCATGTTAATAACCATGAAATTCTCTTTAGCCTTTAAAAGAACAAATCTCCATCTCTTAGTATAAAACCCACTGTTGGAAAAAATTCCCATAACTTTCTCCTTAGGAGGGTGACATGTAGGAAGATAAGGATGGAGGGAACAATAATGAGGGGAGTACAAAATGAGGGTCTGAATGCCGATCTGCAGGGGAACACAAGCAAACTGTGAGGATATTTAAGTTTTCAAAAGTCAATTAGCAGTTGATGGAGAGATAAATTTAAACAGGCATAAATCTAGTTCTTTGGTTGATAAAAGAAGATTATACATATGGAATTCTTAAAATTACAGGGGAATAGACAGTGTATAAGAGCAAAGTTTCTTTCTAACTTCATTAAAACAGAACTGGTTTCTCTATTCATGATCTTCTGGTGCTTTCATCTAATGCAGTTAACAGTAATTGCATAATTGTTATTGTTTTTGACCAGAAGGGACTCTTATTATAAGAGTGTAGCAAGCTGCTTTCATTCTTTTACTAAGCTTTTAAAATTTTTCTGGGATTCTTTCACTATGTTAACTGCAAATTTTTCCTTGTTGCTATCAAATATTACTTCAAGCAATATTTTTGAGGGGTGTTTTTTAGCCAGTCTTTTGAAGCAGCAAGGTTAAACTTTAAAGTTGGCATAGCATATACAACTATGTCATGCTCACTGCTTTGCAGGGAGGGCCAGTCATGAAGGCAACTTACATGTATTCAATACAAAAGATTTTTCCTTTATGTGAGCCCTGCCCATTTTGTGATAAAAAATTAAAAGGCTTCCATAGAATTTTTCTTCAGAGACAAGTACAAACATACACATTATCCATTGTCTATGTAACTCCTAAACTGGTTTCCTGCAGTTTAGACACCATGTTGCAAACAAATTTAGCTTTGTGTCTTTGAAATATGTTTCCTCCTGGGTTTGTTAGAAAACAGAATAAACAACATTCAAGATCATATATCACTGAGTTTCTGAGGATTAAAAAAAAGAGAAGTTTCTAATAGAAATGGTGTCTTTCTCTCTTATGATGACAATTTTTTCCTCCTGAAATAGAAACGCTCATCTAATTTCAATTTTTTCAGTTGAAGCGTCGACTAGGTTGTTGTGCGACTATTGCAACAAATCTCAACAGTTACAATTTTCAGTTCTTCCTTTGCTGCATTACTCTTTGCATAGGTAATTTTTCTCCTCTTTTATTTCATTGTTTTTACCTTGTCAAATACATCTGTGGTATCATAAATTTGAGTTGGAGCAACATTTTGTTTCTGCCAGTTTGGTTGTTGGTTCAATGTATTCCTGGCTGCCCAAGAAAACTCGATCCAGATTTCCAGCTCAGGTCTCCTCCAGTTCTGAATGGAGAGAGGGATTGTGTCATGAGGCTTACTCCTGCTTATACTGATTTTTTTAAAATTTGTGAGGTTTCTCCTACAACCTGTCATTGTGTTCCATGGTTGTTTGAGAGTAATAAAAATATCTTTTTCTATAAATGTGCAACTAAATTATTTCTTTACTCCTGCATTAGGAGACTTGACTGATTTTGTCTAAGAACAGTATCTGTATCCCAGTCATGAAGTATCAGCATTTTTGTCAATTCTCACTTCCAGTTCCATAGCATCACCTGGATTCCTGCCCTCCAGTTCTTCAGACACTCTCCAATCAATGCCACCTGCAAAATTGCAAAGATCATAATAGCTCATTAATGACAATACTGAATAGCAACTGACTCAGAACTGGTCCCTAAGGGGCAACATTAAATTCATCCTTCAGTTTCATCCTGCATCATTACACATCATTTCCAAAGCATGTTTCCCTATGCTATGCACTAAATTACTTTCTTATATTTTTCCTTCCTTTATTTTTATGAATTACTGTGGAAGACTATCAAGTAGTTTGCTCTTGAAGCTGAGGTATGTAATGTTGGGCATTCTCCATGCATCTTCTTACTCTAAAACAGATGAAATTAGGTTTAGTTTGGTATTATTTATGCACATTTAGTTGATGGCTGCTATTCTGTTGATGACTTTCAGGTGAATGTGATTATTTGTTTAACTTTTTCTTCCAGGAACTGATTTCCATAAACTTTGAACTCAACAGGTTGTAAAGCTCCTTGCAAAGATTTGCAAATAGTGCCATGATTACTCTGTTTCCTTTTATCATTACTGTTTATCTGCGTACTTTGACACTACCATACTTTTTTCTTTTCCCACATGGAGAGCAGAAAGCACAAAGAAAGAACAAAGAACACACGTCATCAATATGACTGGATGCTACTCTAGATGTGTCTACAGAGATTTCTCCTAAGCTACTGCCAGAGGAAAGAAGGGCTTTTAATGAATTGATTCCTCTTCAGCCAAAAAGAACCTTGGGGTCTTCCAGTACCCTACCTGAGATCATCTGGGCTGGGAGCATTTGCCTCTGGCACAGGCTTTTCCATTAGGTCAGCATTGCAAGAAGCTAAGAGATGATTCTCCAAACTCTAAGCCTAGATTTCTCTTAATGGTAATACTGCCATCCCAGAGAATATTTTCTTTCTCTTTTTATTTAATTCCCCTCCCTCCAATCCAGAGGAGCCTCGGGCAGCTCCCAGGGACTAAGCGCTCCACAGGGTCGTGCCACATGCCCCAAGGACAGGCCCAGCATGCTGGCAGGTCAGCAGCAGGACTGGCAGCCATGCAGCATAGGCAGAGACCCAGGGCCTGGCTACAAGAGGGTCATGGTGCCCACACTCCCACTAAGTGGCTTCGCTCTGTTCTCAGAAAGCAGGGGCAAGGCCAGACAGTTTCTCCACCTGTGTGTTTTTGGGGACCCCTCTGTGGCTGCACAGAGCTCCTCTTTCCCTCCTGGGAAGTCTAAACTACACTGCTCAATTTCTAAATGGGGACTAAAGCACAATCTCACCTGCTCGCTCACACCAGCTGAGGGGAAGACAGGGGAGGGGAGCACAGTCCCAGAAGAGGGGGCAAGGTCTGTGCTGTCAATGTGCTGGGGAGCCATCGGTGCTGCTGAGTGGGAGAGGAAAGCCCCAGACCTGACCCTGCACTGTGGGACGAGTACAGGGCCCTGGGCACTCTGAGGGACTTCAGGGGTGGCACAGGGACAGCAGCTGTGACACACTCGAGTACAGGGGTCACGCTGGCCAGAGGCCAGCAGCAGGCAGAAAGCTGCCACGGCTGGGGAAAAGCCCTGGCCTAGTTACAAGGTGGACTGGGGGCCATTTCCTCCCTTATGTGTGGGGACAGGGGCTCTCACCCTCCTCTTAGGGTTGTCCCTCTCTCTGGGCAGCCGAAGGAGCACAATGGCAAAAGCCCAACAAAGCAAAGACCCAGCCCTGCACACAGGGAGGTCACCCAGCTCAAAGCCAGGCCTGGCACTGAGAAGGTGCCCCAGGTATGTCAGGAATGCCCCTTGCCCAGAGGACCCCTCATGCCCCCTCCTCAGCTCCAAGCTGCTCCTCTTGGTCCCTCTTGCCTCTCTGTCCCACAGCTTCTGCCAATGGACAGCAACTCGTTCAGGCCCGAGTGACCTATTATGCCCTCAGCATCACTTGGGGCACCCACTTCTCCCTCAGTGTTAATTCTGATCCCTACAGATTACCTCAGATTTTCCTTCCAAAATGCTTAATTGCATAGAGATTACCTCAGGTTTTCCCCTCACAAACAAACACCTTGCAGTCCTGTGATGGCACAGGTCCATCAATTTTTTACAATAAATTCCCTGTTTTTGAATTTTCAATTGTCCACAACCGTTTGTCCCCAAGGTGACATTTCTTATCATTCTTTCCTTCTTGGCTGACAGGTTTCCAATCCCTGTTTTGCATATCTATTTCAGATATGCATCACAGTTTTACTTTTTTTCCTACCCTGTCTTCCCCATTATCCTGTCTTGTTTTCTCCCCATAGCATTCAAGTAACCTTCTTCCAGCTTGCTCTGTCATTTCCTATGAACATCCCCAATCACACCTAAAGCTTTACTTTCCCCCTCACAGAAATAAAATACTTTACCCTTCTGGATGCTCTCTGGACAAACTCAGTTGGGGAACAGGCTCGTAGCAGGGGCACTTTGACTCTCAGTCTGTGTGACTGCCTGTAGCATTTACAGCTGACCCCAGAATCATAACCATAGTGTTCTGCCATTCCCAGGACAGGAGATCTCAGACAACATCTTCAGTACATTTAATGACTAAATAGGTATCCATTACTAATATGCCTTTTTTTTTAAAGGCTGTAAATGTAAACCCTTTTTTTACAGTTTTGGTACATGAAGAGAAACAGTGTCCATCTGAAGGAAAGGCTACTACCCTCTTCCCCCTGATAATTTTTAGCCTTCACTCCAGACTTTAGGAAAGTTAGAGACAGGTTTACCATAGTGCTTTGAAGGCTTTTTTGTACCTTGAGAGCAGTGTTTAACAGCCTCACCTTTAGGATGGCTCTCTGCCCAGAGAAACTGCCAGAGAGCCGAGCCCCATGGAGACAAAGGCACACGACAAACCCTCACAGAGCTTCAGACCTGCTGGAAGAGGAGAATCTGATCCACTGACTTGTTCCCAAAATAGCACCTGGTGGGAGGTGACTGACTGGCTAATACCTGTGGTGTTTCCATTACCGATCGAGATCAAGTCTGTTGCCAGGAATCCTGGGGTGGTTTCCTTGACAACCAGAAGAAATGTACAACTGAGATGCACATGACTTTTCAGGTGTTTTTTTAACTCCTCTGAAACAATGAGCTGCCCTACCAGAAGTCAGATAAATAAAACCGAGGTGTACAGTCAAATGGTGAACAGCATTTATGTTCAAGGGTAAATTTGAGCTGAGCCTGAAATCTCCTATGAAACAAACCCTCAAGAGAGCAAGCAGCCTGGAAATTTTTCTCCTATCCAATGGGGCAGAGATCTTGCAAGATTATCTACTTTGTTATTTTTAGCCTTTATATGAGACATTTCAAGAGATGGAAGGTACTTCCATGAGAGAGATAGATATATCTAACATTGAATTAATTGGAATGTCCCTATTAAATCCAAAGCCTTCAAATTTCCATGTTGATTGCAGACAATGCACTGTTCATCAGAAGCACTAGGGGCATTTATTGACATCAGAACATATTTTGAAATTATTTTAACAAGACAGTGTAAATTTTAAGCTAGAGCATACAACATTAATAGGACTAACAGTATCTTATTACTCGTTGTTTGCATGCAGACATGGCCACAAATTTTCGATGAACAGTACATTCACTGAAAAAATTCATATTTTTGTGAACTCAAGTTGTACTGATAAACAGTTTAGTCCCAATTATGGCCAATATTTTTCAACAAAGGATTCCATTTTAAAATATGGAAATGTATTATATAAGGATTTCAAAAGGAAAAGTTATTTTAGGTTTCATAGTTTTGGCATTTTATTTGACAAATTACTTACTCTTTAAGGGAAATAAATAAAATAAAATAAAATAAAATAAAATAAAATAAAATAAAATAAAATAAAGAGTACCCCAAGAAATATCATGTACAATAGACTGACAAGTAGTGTTGAGACCGAAAATATATTAAGGATTTTTTTGCTTTTTTAGCCCTTTTAGATGTAGAACCAAAACATTAGTATTCCAGCTGAACACAGGGTTTTATTTTTCTGTTTAGTAAATAGTCAGAAACATGCATTTCCCTGCTTTATGCTTGGGAGGAATAAGCATATGTGAGGAAAGTAAGGAGAAATTGAAGGGGATGCCATGGATCAAATAAGCAAAGTAGGAGGAGCAAAGAAGGGACTTATTGAAAACATATTTTGAAATTATTTTAACAAGACAGTGTAAATTTTAAGCTAGAGCATACAACATTAATAGGACTAACAGTATCTTATTACTCGTTGTTTGCATGCAGACATGGCCACAAATTTTCGATGAACAGTATATTCACTGAAAAAATTCTTATTTTTGTGAACTCAAGTTGTACTGATAAACAGTTTAGTCCCAATTATGGCCAATATTTTTCAACAAAGGATTCCATTTTAAAATATGGAAATGTATTATATAAGGATTTCAAAAGGAAAAACTTATTGAAAGTGACAAGCCAGATGACAAATGTGAATGTTTTTGAACTCTATCTGCTGACATCAGGAAGCTGAATTCACTCACTTTCCTGTTAATGTTGATGGATGACAATCATTGGAGGAGCACTGAGGTCCAGAAATAATTTTTTTTTTTTTTTAAGTTAAGAATCTGGGGTATAGTATCCCAGATAAAATGTTGGCTGGCAGATCATAAGAAATTTCAGAAAACTTCCCTAAATTTTACTTGCAGCTCAGAGATTGAGCTGCTGGAAGAGGAATGTAATAAAGTGTTACTGTGGCAAAAAATATCTATAGAATACAAAGGGTGTTGCATAAGGAAATAAATCATCCCAGTCTGTCATCTGTGGGAGTCAGGCAAAAAATATCTCAAAAGGAGTGAGAGTGGAAGCAAACCAGGTAATATAGAACAATGTGCACTATTAAAATAATCAGGAAAAGCGGGGTTAACCTGGACATTTTAAATGAGGACAGTGTATGCAACTGAATGAATCATTAGTAGAGATTTAGGTGCTTTCTTAAAACAGATTACATTTGTAATAAATAGACTTGAGCAGAGAATTTTAAAACCATATTAGTGGTAAAGGTTGATGCCTGGGGCCACATTAGCTCAGCATCAAGCTCTGATCTGTCATAGATCAATGAAATGTAGCAGCCTGAATTGCTGATTCAATTTAGTATTCATTTACTTTCAGAGCAGAACATAAATAGTAAGGAAGAAAATGTGAAACACGATCTCTGAGACCAAGATCATTTTCTATGAGGAGCTTAGCATGCATGCATGCATTCATCTTGTGAGGATTTAGGGAGCCAAGTACTGAAAGAGCCCAAAATCTTCAGTTTTGCAGCTGAATCTGCCCAGTGCCCCAAAGGCCTTTTACCCCTAAAGTTGAAAGAAACTTTGTCTTCCTCTGCAGCAGAGGCTGAACACAACCAGGCTGAGTATATAAGTGAGAACAAACCTCTGCAGAGTAGCAGTGAAAACCCCCAGCAAATATGTGGTGATTGTAATATGTGATTTAAAATCATAGAGTCACAGAATATCTCAAGTTGGAGGGAACCCTTAGGGATCATTGAGTACAACTCCCTGCTCCTTGCAAAACGACTTAAAAATAAACCGTATGATAAAAGCGTTATCCAGACACTCCTAAAGCTCTGACCAGCTTGATGTGTGACCACTTCCCTGGGTAGCCTCTTCCAGGGAATGACCACCTCTCCATGCAGAAGCTTTTCCCCATGTCCCATCTGAACTTCCCCTGATGCATCTTGATTTCATTTCACCTTGTCGGGACACTGGTCACCAGAGGGAGGAGATCAGCCCTTGGGAACGGTGCAGCCTCTTCTGTTTTCCAAGCTGAAAGGGATCTCAGATGCTCCTTACAAGTCTTGCCCTCCAGGCTTTTCACCATGTTGATTCCCCTCCTTTAGAAGCTCTCCTTTACATCCTTCTTACACCAAGGCATCCAAACCTGCACACAGCACTCAAATCAAGGTCAAATCAGTGCCGAGTAGAGGGGGACAATCATCTCCCTCGACCAGCCAGTGATGGATGCTCTGCTGGATGAACCCCAGTATTGTATTTGTGGGGACCCTCATGGCAGGAAGGAATGATGAATCGACCTCCATGTTCTCAGAAGGCTAATTTATTATTTTATGATACTGTATTAAAGAATACTAAACTATACTATACTAAAGAATACAGAAAGGATGCTTACAGAATACTAAAAAGATAATAATGAAAACTCATGACTCTGGAGAGAGTCGAACACAGCTTGGCACTTATTGGCCAATGAGTGAAAACAACTCACACCAGAACCCAATGAAACAATCACCTGGATAAGCTATCAAATGGATAAATAATCTCCAAACACATTCCACATGTGAGCACAACACAGGAGAAGGAAATGAGATAAAAATTGTTTTCCTTTTCCTCTGAGGCTTCTCAGCTTCCCAGGAGAAAAATCCTGGGTGAAGGGATTTTTCAGAAAATGTGAATGTGACACCCCAGGATAAGGTTGGCCCTTTTTATTGGTCATTTCTTAGTCAATTTGCCATCTGCCCAAATCTTCAGCTTCCTTTCCATGGTGCTGCTTTTCAGACTCTCGTACCCCAATTGTGCATATAACCAGGATTGTCCCATCCCAGGTGGACAATCCAACACTTACTCTTGTTAAATTTCATCCAGCTCTTTATTGCCCTGCTCTGTAGTATATCCAGATCTCATGGCTGAATGAGATAAGGTCCAGTCTTCATAACATTGTGAAAGAAGAAATAGAAATACATTGTTTCTTTTCATGGCTTTAAAATATTTCCATAGAACTTAATAAGGCTAGCTGACATGTCTTCAATAAATTCAAGAAAGATTGATTAATTTTTCATTTATATTCAGCTGCAGTTATTTCATATATTAAATCAGATCCTGAATTTAAAGTCATGACATAGAAGTGTGGTGCCTCAGCTCACCACAGAATCAGAATACATTTTGTTAAAGGATCCTTCCTGTAATGCATGTGCTGCAACACCCCAGCTTTTGCCACGGCAACATCAATCTGCTGAGTGTGATCTGATGTTGACAGTGGGACAAAACAACAGCCTAAAGCAGCATTAGAGCTTCTCCATTTTGAAATATTTTCCAAAAAATGTGGTTTAAAATGTACCCTGGTCTTACAAAAGTCTTCCTGGGATACTTCTACCTGAGCCAGCCCTTGCAGTCACCAGTCTTTGAAGGCAGAGTTATACTGAACTCTTCCTACTGCTCTATTGAGTGTTGACATTCTGTTACTGGACAAAAGATCATCTTTTTATCCCATCTCTTTTACCACGTATGACCCTGTGATGCGTAAATGCTCCTCTTTCAAATACTCCTATGCATTTTTAAAGATTTTCTTTTCCAAAATAGTAGTGCTATCTGTTCATACAAATAACAACTGACAAGAAAATGTCATCAATCATTGACATATCCTCTGAAGTTTAGGTTTGCTTTCAAACTCTTTTTACTCCACTTCTTATTTTGTTGTGGCAATAAACGGCTTTAGATTAGAGTTGCATAGCTGATAGAGTGTATTTATACTTAGCAACTGTCTGTAGAAATAAAGATTAGCATCAAGGCTATATTGGTTTTCCTGTCAGGATGCTGATCTTTTGAAGCTATACTGTAGCCAGCAAATTCATATTTACCTACAGATTTAACACTGCCAATGCAGATAAGAATATACTAACAGTTGGGGTAGGGATAAAAGATTAGTTTCTTTCATGACCAATTTTGCAGTAATCCTATCTCTGTCAAAACAATTTGAGAGGGGAGTCCTACAGTGAAAAGATACAGCTACTGAGGTACACGCAGAAATAAGAATTTATTCTGCTATTTTTTCATTCAGGTTTAATATCTTTAAATGGAAAGTTTAAATTTTCTATAGTGCAAAAACTTTTGTCTCTGTCCATACATGCATACATTTTTGCTTGATTGTGGGTATGGGTGCACATGTGTGAATGGTTGTATACATATGTATGTATGTGTGTATTCCCGCAGGATTATATATATTTTTACTAGAATGTATTTTAATACAAACTAAATAATAAAATTTATATTCTTCATCTCTTGGTTTGTCCTGACATCTCTTTGTAACTCTGAAAATGCTTTAGGATTTACCAGCATTCTCTTATTTTTATGCATTATGCCTGTTTAGAATTTGACCTAAATTGCTGGGAGAGGAGTTGGACAAAGGTTGTCCCTGTCTGCAGTGTTTGGAGAGAAACATGCTGATATGTTTACAGAGAGAAGAGTAGGACAGTCTTGATGTTGAAAAATATTCTTGGCAGTGATTCACTATTAAAGCTGCATAGTAATTGCTATGATTGTGGTAGTCAACTATTGATTATAATATTTACTATGCGTGGTAGCAAGATAAAAAGATATGCCTAAGTGGCAATATGTGCTTTTCTATAATGACAATCATAGCAGCTACTATAAAAAATTGCACTTTAGAAAAACCACAGTAGTAAGGGTACATACAGAGGTTGTTTTGTTGGTTTTTTTTTTGCTGCCAATTCCTTCTCCAGCTGCTTGGGCAGTGGCTTGAACAGGTCACTCATTTCTCTGAGCCTGGCAAAAAGGGAATTTTTGGTGTATTTTCAAAAGCAGCAATTAACAGCATACATTCTAATTGTGGTGAGGCTTTTTCATGAAAAGTCTATTTGTGTCATATTCTGGTGGTGATAGTTCTCAAAACATGAAACTGTGTAGGGGGCTGGGTGCTGTGTATTCAATCACTGGAGCTGTCTCTTCTGCCAGACATAGATATTCTGCTTTGCATCTGTCATATGCTTTCCAGAATATTTTTTTTTTTATTTTAATTATCTTTTTCATTAAGACCAAGCTGATTTGGTGTTGTCCTGTTCCTGGACAATACATCCATTATATATGAAGTTAAATATATGTGTTACAAATGGAGCTGAATTTTAATATTGATGATTCTTCTAATTTTCTTCATAGGGAATCGTTTTCCAAAACATTCTCAAACTGGTTCCAAGGCATAAACTCTCCAAGGCTCTCAAATGCACCCAGGATAACACTGCCTCAGAGCAGAATTCTGGTGCATTATGTTGAATCATATCTGAAAGTCTTTGCTGAGCTGACCAGCTGCACTGGTAAGACTTGACTTGGTTATTGTTGTGCCAGTCCTGAAACTGCAGCTCCTGCCCATTCCTGCAAAACTTCAGTAGGAAATATCCACAAGTCTTTTGCGTTGTTGTATGTTCAAAACCATCACGATCTTGATCAGAGGAGTGTACAGCCACACCCTTGTCCAGAGCATGAAAGAGGACAGTGATATGCACTAGTGAGCGTTATTTTTGATCCACAGTGCATAAATCTGTGCAGTTATATGATAGCTTACACACCTATTAAAGACAGTTAGCCCCAGAGAAGCCATTGTTAATGCACCTGAGATGCTTTTATGTACGTAAAAGTGACAACTCTGCTGTAAAAAAAAAAAAAACCATTATGCAGTAAACTTTAAAACCCATGTACAATTGGGTGTAGACACCTGTGATTCTAAACCAGAGATGCCAGGTGAATTTCAGGGATTCATACAAAACTGTGTTGCAGAAGAACTCAGCCTTTTCAATTAAATAGAGCTTCCTGCAAAGATAAGATCTGGAAGGTTGAAACAAAGACCTTCTGGAAAGTGAGCAACTATAAAAGTTCAAGAAGCTCAATAAACTGCAATCACAGTCTGTTGATAGGGGGGTTTTGAGAGCTAGAAGTCATCAAAGTTAAACTCAGTGATCCTTTCTGTCTAAAGGTTCATGTCAGTATTTGGGAAGTGCTGATTTAATGGCACCAAACCTGTGAATTTCTCACATTTCAGAGTTTTTTGTACTGAAAATTGAGAAAGACTGAATCAGTAGACTAAATAATTCCCTCTTTTCAAAACAACGATTTTAATTCAAACGTGTATTTTAAAATGTTCATTTGTTTGCCTTTTTTTAAAGGCTATGACTTCATCATAGATCAAAATAATCTTTGTTTTTGATTAAACTAAATGACTATATGTCATTTTTAGTTTCACTGGTGAGCATTAAAATTAAAATTAAAATTAGTGGGTGTTTTTTTCAAAACCTCTCTTAATTTTGTCCATATCAGACTCTCAATGAGCTATCCTGTAGTTCACAGAATTTAAATAACAAAATGAATCTACTTAAGATGACACTCTGCTCTCTAGATAATAAAGAGCATGTTGTCCATTAGTAGTTTTTTCATTAGTGTTAGGAATATTTGATGTGATAATCTACCATTAAAACTTTATTGAGAAAATAATCAATAAAACTTCAGTGTGTTTCATTTTAAAGGAAAACTGTGTTAATTTAGAAACAGCTGGTAATGATGGAGAGAGATTTTTGACCTTGATAAGGTCAAAATTGAAAAAAAAATTCCATTATTTATGTGAAAATGTGATAAAGGCAGAGAATTGGAAAGATTTGTATTTCACTCCAGCAGATACCACAGATGCATGCAATTATGGGCAAATGTCTGTGCTTTGTAGCAGGTTCATTCAATGTCAGCTTTCAGCATTCCCTGTGATTGGCAAAACGGGAGCTTTCAGAAACACAGAGGCTTTCTGATTGTGTGGGTGTCTTGAGATCCTTAAAAAGAAGACAAAAAATAATAATTTAATATGGAAAAAACTTCCAGATCATCAAGTCCAGCTGTATACTTAACAATATCCCCAAGTGCCACATCTATGCATCTTTTAAACAGCTCTAGGGAAGAGGATTCTGTCACTTCCCTGGGCATCCTGCTCCAGTTCCTGATGATCCTTGTAGTGAAGAATTTTTTTCCTAATTTCCAAACTAAACCTCACCTGCTGCAATTTGAGGCCATATCCCCTTGTCCTATCACTTGTTAGTTACTGGAAGAGACCTACCCCCAACTCAAAACAACCACTTTTCAGGAAGTATCCCAGGATGACTTCTATGATACTTCTCTACAATTTGAAATACTCTTTTGGGAAAGATTTCAGAACATTTGGAGAAGTTCAAATGCTTCTCTGTGCTGGTGTTTTGTCTGACTGCCAGCATCTGATCACACTCGGCAGCTTCATGTGCCTATGGAAAAAACTGAAGTGTTGTGATGCATGTGTTACAGGAAGAATTCCTCAATATGACCACTCTTATGTTGTACCACACTTATGGTTTAAATTCAGCATCTGATATAATATAAATATAAAATAACTGTAGCTGCATATAAATAGCATATTATTCAGTCTTTCATAGCTTTATGAAAGACATGTTGAATTACATTTTTAATGAATCAGAGCAGTTTAAATGTCTGAACAAGGTCATGAGCTGCATCTTAGAGTTATTTACTACTTTCTTTTGACTGCAAGGAGAGATTAAATAGTCAATTATTCAGTTAACTGCACATATGTGTCTAGTGACACGGTAGGTATTCTGAAGAATCCAAGATGTCTGTGTAGGACCAATATATGACACCAAATGTTCAGGAGAGTTTGCCTTTTTGGACTGGCAGCTAGAGATAGCCTGGATTTGTGAAGGCACTTCAACTGACACTGTATTCCTCTTTTCAGATATATGAATGAAGCCCTAGATGACTAGCTCAGAAGAGAGAACCCATGCACTTTTGGTTTTCATCTGTACAACTGGGAAAAAATTTTGGCTTACATACAGAAGTGTTGTGAAGACAGTTACTAAATTGTATTTCTCCCCTCATGCTCCCTTTATGTCTCTCAAAGTTGGCAGAGTTTTGTACACAGAAATCTGTACTATTTATGAGTTGCTACTCAGTAGCCCAGCCACAGAGCTGATCAACCAAAGGAAAGGAGATTTGGCTGCACAGACTATGAAGTTTCTAGATTTGCCTTAAGTTGCAGTAAAGTTCTGGAAGGGCACTATTATGGAGAGTTCCATATCAACACTGACATTCAGAGCTCTTGGATTTGTGAATCTGATAAGCTACTTGTAAAACACTCTGATTTCTTTCAGTAAGTACTTCAGAACTGTTTCAACATGAAAGCTTCTAAAATCACCTCTATTCCTGATTTTCCAAATTAAAAACTTGATGTGAAGAACAGGCACAGCTTTTCTGAAGGAAATCTCTTTAGAAGGAGAGATTGTTCCCCTTTTCCTTGATAATTAGAGTAAATTACTTGGGAATAGAGTATTTGGCATTTTTACATCTTCTCTTCAATGAGCTTCAGAACTTGAATGCTTTAAATCCTCACTATAGAGCACCCCTTGATGCTGTTTTAACCAAAACAGTTTATTCACTCTGTTGTTAAATAAAAGAAGAACACTTATGTTCTAGTCTATTCTTAGGCTTAAATAGCAGAAAATTTATTCCACTGAAGACAACTAAACTCTTTTTCCAAAAGACAGAGAAAACCAGGCATAGTATTTTCTAGTATCTCTGCATGATGTGTCTCACATTCACACATGGATAAACACACTGTGAATTAAATGGAAAAAAATATACATCTGATGAACCCTGCCTTTTTTTACATATGCTCAACTATCATGTGAGAAGCAGGATTCATCATCTCATGACTAGGATCCAAATTCAGTAGGTAATATATAAATGTCAACATGTGGTCTGAGTGCATAAACTCCAGCTACTGCCAGAGCTGCTCAAGAGCTCAGTGCAGTTGCCAGGTCAACATTTGGTGTTAGTGTTTTTTGAAGTATTCTACAGTATCCAAGGACTGGGAGATCACGGGATAAATCAGACCTCAGGAGGTCTCTGTTCCAACTTTATCTATGATGTCGTAGAGTCATCTACGGGGTGGGGTCCTTTTAGGTTTCTCTGGGTTATTTTTCTCACTGACTTTTGAAAAACTCCACAAATGGAGACTACACCACCTGCCAGTAACTTGTCTCACTGTTGGCTGTCAGATTAGAGGGGAAAATTTTATTGATAACCCATCTGAACCTTGCTCCCATTCAGTTGGCACACACAACACTGGACTATAGGAAAACCATGTTCTCAAGAACACCTGGTAAGAGGTCACCCAAAAAATTCTGCAGCCCCATGGACTGTCCTGGTTAGAGCTTGTCCATCTATGACAGAAGCTCACAGACACTTATCCCACACCTAGAAATGTAGGGGTGGAATTCCATGACCCAAAATTAATTGCCCCAAATAGCTGCTTATAAAAGTGGAAGAGTTCTGGTATTCTTTAAGTCTGGTGAAGCATTTGCCTGTTTCTCGTAGAAGCCTGAATGATCTAGGATATCTCAAAGCACAGTAACAGCCTAAGTATAGGTAACTGAAATCAGATGATGTAGAATACCCAAAGAGATTCATTTGGTATTTTTCTTCATACTAGTTGAAGGGAGTTCTGTATTATTCCATTTTTGACAGCCTATCACACATTAGTCCTTTATTAGTCTCACAAGCTTCCCATATGCAGATATCAGAATGTGAAGTGATTTTTCCAAGAATTCTCAAGAATAAGAGAAAAATTAGGAGGTTTAAACCCAAACTTATTTACCAGTATCTTTCAGTCACATAGGAGAGGAACATTTGCATGCAGCTGAGAACGACCATTCAAAACACTGAAATAATTCCAAGGCTTTCAATTAGAATATGGTCCTAAATGAATAGATTTTAATTCTTCTATCACACAGATGGATAATGTATGAAAATGTTAGAAAAGGGTATCCAGGAAGGTGAATTGAACTACTCTTTTTTTTTTAAGCAGAAATAAATCTTTTATTTGCAAGTCACAAATATCTTTTCTGTTCACTTCTAGAGATGAAGCACTATAAATGCCAATTTATTTTTCACTGTGAGGTTAGTCTTTGGAGTAATGGAAAATAATTTTCCTTTTCTTTAATGAATAAATCATTGTGGGAGGCTCTGCATGATAGTTTGATCCCGCATAGCTATTTCTTCTGATTATTAGCAGAATTTTACATTTAAATTCCTGAAACATTATTAACTCATAATCATTTGCTTTCAGACCTTTCTTGTAACTTTGCTCTTTCATTAATTCCTTTTCACTGAGGTAATAGGGAATTACTTTGTTTAATGGTTCTCTAAAGATCCAAGAAAGCTAAATATCAGAAAAAGTCAATTTTATTTCACAAATAATATTGCATTCACCAATACAATTAAATTGTAATGTTGTCTTCAGTAGACCATGTCCCTAGCAATGGGGTATGCAACACCCTGATCCAGAGGCAATTTTGGCAAAATGAGCTTGTCCTTTCCCAGAGCTAAGTATCAGTCAGTGAAAAATTATCAAATAGTTTACTCCGAGAGAATATTTAATATCACAAGAAAAAGAGAGAACTCCTTTGGAGCAAAATTCCCCTTGAGTTCTTCTCCCATGGGCAGTTAAGCTATTGAATCCCTTAAAGACACCCTTAAAGGTAAAAAGCTCATGTCTTGGCCACTCTGAGGTGAAAGTCACCAACCCACCCCTCCTGTGACTGAGCCTTCAGGCTGCCCATGGCCCCTGTGCCCTGTGGTGGGCTCTGTGTGTGCCCAAGCCTGGCCAGGGTGACAGTGGCACAGAAGTCAGCCCTGCAATAGAAATGTGACTTGCCAAAGCAGTGTGGTAGAGCATGGTTTAACAGGAGAGGTTTAACACACACTGCAGTAGACCTCCCCAGTGCTCCCTTCCAGCCTCACACAGGTGGGAATTATCCTTTGGAGTGAGCTTCTCTGTATGCCCTTCTCACTCCAGACTCTATGTCCTTGAAGCTTTTACAGATATACCCCAAGGAATTTCTCCCATCCTAGTCCACTCACCAAGAACTCCTTTGTTTTGATACTCAGGGTTTTGCAATAGTTGATATCCTCCTTTGATTGTAGGGCAGCCTCAGGAAAGGAAAGTTTTCTCAAATTGTCTTCCCCCTAATCAAAAGCTTTCTTGTTCTCTGTCAAAGAGTTCTAGTTTTGTCATTGTTTCTCCTTTCCTTCTCTGTACTTTTATAAATTTTTTCTTGATTGAAGTAGTTTAAAATCCTTCCAAACAAAACCAAGAAAAAACTTGGGTTTGCATAGTAAAAGCCTGTGACTTTACTCAGTGTTATATTTTGCCCTGAAATTAACAGAGATCTCCTTGGACTTCTGCATGTAAATTAATGCATTTTGAATCTGTGATAAGAAATACACAGCCATGCAAATGGAGGAACAATGAACTTGAAATTTTGGTATATATTCCCTGCTCTATGGATCCACAGGCAGAGGCACTTGCAGTTTAGAATATCTGTGGTTGATAACTGTGGCCTGCAAATTTATGAGCAATCTGAGAAAGATGAGGATATGCTGCTGTAGCACTCCAGCCTATACCAGCAGCACAGCACTTCTTCCAGTGGAAAAAAATATTACCCAAACCACAGCTAAGCCAAACAGCTTGAACTGGCAAATAATAAGTATTTTATAGGAGCCTCAGGGTATGGCATACATGTAGTGTCATAACCAGTCCAAGGATGTTCTGCTTGCATACAGTGTATTTCTATTTCCTGCAGCTTTTATAGTGAACTTTCCAAGCTGTGCATAAGCAGCAGTATAATAGGATCCCTATTTATTTCTCCTCCAGGAATGCTGTGTGTATTTACTTGCTCATATTCCTTCTATTTCTCCCAGTAGCTTTGCTAGAAAACAAGGATTCTGTAATAATTTGCCTTTTCCATCTGTTTATTTTAGCAAGGATGTTTGATATTTTTTCTTTTATCAACTGATCATTTTCCTTTATTTTGTTCTGACATTTTGCTTCCCTTCTTCATGACAAGAGTATAATAGATACAGACTGAAAAAAAGTATCAGGGATGTCTTCTGCGTGTCCTTTATTAGCAAAATGTCTCAGTCTAGGAAGAAGGATGTTCTTATGGACTTTAATTCAGATAATTGGATCCAATATTTGGTTCTGCTAAATGCCTCTTATCGGTGTTCAGAGCCAAGTTTGGAAATGTGAAGCTGCTGCAGATAGACCCAAACCCTCAAAATTCCTCGGAAAGGCTGTCAGTTCGCGTTATGCTGTCCAAGGCCAGGCTCTGAATGCTGTATTATCCTGATAAAGTTGCTGCTCATTCTGATCCCTAAAGAGGAACTAAATTCCATGGTCATTCTCATGTGTTTTCAAGATTACTCAGAGGACCCTTTTATTTTTTTAATAGCCCGAGAATCCTGTCAGCCTAAGAGAGTCACTTCTTTCACTCTCTTTCAGTTATTTACCTTCTAAATTTTTTTTTGTTTCTGACTACCTCAGTAAGTAGCTTCCAAGTCTGTAAACAGAAATGTGAATAAAATAATCAAACTGTCAAATGTTGGAGGGCATTCAAAATTAGTGAGTTTTGGTTTTTTCTCTCTGCATTTCCCTGAAGTCTCTATGGAGGTAAAACCCCAGACTTTAATCTCATTTGTAGTCTTGTCACCCCCCAGCTCTAGATGCGGCACACATTATTTGAGTCTCCTTTCACATTTAATTCTCTCACAGTTAGAAGGGTATTCAGTGTGGTCAGCGACAGGGATAAGGACAAGAAAAGAATCTGAGTAGAAGTGGAAGTAGGTGAGATAATGAGGCACTATTTAATCCTTCAATATCATCTTTCAAGAGTAAACAACAATTTTTCTTATATTCTGAGATGGAAATGAAACCACACTATGGCCTCTGGGTAGTTTTTTTTTTTATTTGTAATAATCAATATAAGTTCAACCAACCAGCAGTATATCCAAATTGAGCTTTTACTTGTGATTTCAACTGAGCAAAAAACATCTTGAAAAATTTCAAGGCAAGCAACCAGCCAAAACTTTCTCCCCTTTCCAAACAGATTGGAAGCACAGCTTCTGACAAGTCACTCTTCATGCTTCTTTCCATTACTTTCTAAAACAAGCTTTTCACAAAGGAGAAAGGCTTGCCACAAAAATGAGGGTGTAATGCGTATTGGATATGTTTGAATATAAGTATGACAGCAGTATTGTGTTTTTTATTGATTTTTGAGTTGTAGTAAATACTTCTGAATAAACAAAATTTTCTTACATTTTGGAAAAAAAATACTTGTCATGGCTCAGTAAGTCACTTTAAAAAGAAATCAAAGGAAAAGAAAGTAAATGTAGTAAATGTGCCTGTGCAATTTCCTTGGAAAGAGAGATGAATTGGAACCTGAGATCTGTTAAGTGATATTTCTGGATGCTGTTATACACCTTTGACAAAAAGGGCCTCATTCCTGTGCTCGCAGAATCTTCTGGAGCTGGCCCATGAGAATCCTCAGGAAAGCAACCTCTTTTCTCAGTTGCTAGGCCAATGCATGAAACCCCTGGGAGGTTTGAGGGAAAAGAGAAAATAATGTCTCTTTTGCAGTTCTTCTGAGTTCTTGGGAAGTGTTTCTCTAGACTGCTTCACGACTGAGGCTTTTGGATCCTGGAATCCATCTCCTTTCCATGAGCCCTAAGCCATATGTCTAAGCTGCAGAGGAGAGGAAGAATTTCAGACACTCCACTATATTAAGCAGCTTTACAGTCAGCTCCCAGGGCTATCTCCACACTGCATGGATCACTCTGCAGTGGCTAACACTTTCCAGGCTCTGGGACCTTTCCTAAATTCCATGTAAATCCACCTACCTTGTGTTTCTTCTTGGCCAGATGTGCGCTGCCAGGGCACGTAGCTAGTAGGAGTCATGAGGATGTTGCTGGAAATTAGGCCAGAAAAACTTGAGCTAAGGTGCCTACCGTGGGAGTTCCAGCTTCCATTTTGGGAACCAGACAGCAAAAAATAAATGTCTAGGCACTTCAGTCATTTATTAAAGCAAGCATGAGACTGAGGTGAAAGTTGCCAGAGAATTGTAGTTCGAAGTGTAAGACATCCTTCAAAGATGTAGATTTTTTTTTTCCCATCAGTAATAATTCATCCAGATGAAGATCTCTTTTAAGTCCTCTGCAGTTATTTCATGGCTTCTCAGCTACAAAAACAAGCAGCATATCAAAACCAGCACTATTTTGAAAATTGACAGTTAGAAAATCTGATGAAAGATAATGTAGTAGCAGCAATGAATCAGATTAATATGGACAACATGGGGAACATTCCACCTACGCAGGGAGCAGTGCCTGATATCAGAAGGCTCTTTCATCTATGATAACAAGACCCAGTGGCTGAGAGCCAAACCTTCAAACTGGAAATGAGATGCAATTTTTTATCAGAAACACACTTAACCCTTTGAACCATTTACTAATAGACATAGCATATAAGTCTTCCTCCACAGCCTTTAGACCACAGGTGATTGTCACCCAAAATGAGAATCAAGTGAGTTTGCAATGAACTGAAACTTATCTGGGTGATTAAATCACTTCCTGGGTAAAATCTAGCCCTGAGTTATGAAGATGATCAAATAGATAATGGCCTTAAAAATTAATTTCTCTATAAGCAAAGAAGCAGCTAAAGAAAATTTGTGCTTTGGGAAGCCAGACTTCAGTCTGATTATTTTTTGGTGAATTTTAAGAACCTGAGTATTGTAGAAAACCTACACCATTCTGGAGTTAAGTGATTTTTCATAAAAGCACAACTGTTAAGCTTTTGAATTGTAATATTCTGCATGGACCATATTTCTTCTCAGGAAACATTGTTTTTAAAGTATATCCTTGTGTTAGACAGTGCTTCCATTTTTTTTCCTGTGCAAAACATTTCTTCCTCTATTCTCAAGTCTTGTTTATTAACAGCAAATCCTGAATCTTTGGACTCTTGCCCAGGTATTCACAACAGATAATAAATTAAAACATTTTTTTACCTGTGAGAACAAATCAACCACCTCTTTGAGATGAACAACAAGAACTAAATCAATTTATATTTCTGTGTTGGTGGATAAATTACTGTATCTCAAACAAATAACTGCACCAAGTTTCATAACCTAGATTTGTAAAAGGCACTAAAAGACCTAGATTTAGCAATGAATAATAAACTAAAAACTTTTCCTACTCCAATTAATATTAAAACATGCCTTTTATTCTGTTACATGACCATTTTATACTGATCATACCTTCTTAGTGGTCTTTCAAGGATGTCCTCACATCATTTCTGTTCAAATTTGTCCAATAGACCATGAAGTACTGACTCTTTTATGGATGTTATTTGCCACTGGAAAAAACTTGCTAATTGGAAAACTGCTGCACATTAAGTCCTTCCTAAACAGATTGATCAGGGAGGTGTCACCTCATACTTTGCCACGGACTCTAATGCAGATGTAAGTATTGAAACTACTTCAATATCCAGGCACTGTATAATTTAATCACACTCAAAGGATTTCCATAATTGTATCCACAAACATTACTGCAAGATCAGCTTTCTGCTCCACAAGTTTCAATTAGGATGTGCAACACACCAATGCATTAAAAAAAAAGAAAAAAAAAACACAAATAGAATGGTGCTATTCCTCTCATCTTCAAGAGGTTTTTATACAAATATTAAGCAAGGGAGCACTGCCTCTTCTCACTTTCTAAGCAGTTTGTTTTATAATGTTCCTCTCTCCTGCACTTCATGTCATCCTTGTAATTTCTTGCATTTTGCTAAAGGCACAAGGAGAACAGAATTTTGCTGGAGATTGCTAATGAAATATGGAGCCATTCAGTGCTAAGCTACACATAAAATATCTGGCCTAGATTGTTCACAGAGCAGAGATGGATCTCCTGTCTGCTGGCTGTTCAGAAAGCTGTTTGGAAATCACACTTAGTTTCAGTCTGCTTCCTACCAAGTCAGGAGAATTAGCTGACTGAGACACAGGCAAATTAAAGACGTTTTCAGAAGTGAATGGCCAAACATCTGAAAATCAAATTGCTTTCTGAATAGTGACATTAGATCAAGGTGCTAAAATTTTGATATCTCAGTCTGAAAAATGTATACTAAAAATCTCAATTGTCATGATATCTTGGCAAGTCTTGGAAAAATGGAAATGGAAAGGACTATTTAATTCTTCATGTTCAAGAGACAAAAAAATTACAGAAGACTTCAAAATACTTTAAACATGTTTAAAGCTAGATTCCCGATTTTCATGTACTTCTTTGAGACATAATCAATTCAAACTCCAAATTAATGAGAAGTGCTTATTAGTTCATTCTGTTTAATATGTTATTCTCATTATGGTTTTGTCAATTATGGACTTGAATAGAAATTTAAAGGAATAAAACAAGAGAATGAACAGGGTCCAGTATTATGCATTGAAAGAAAATATGATTTGTGGAAGGTACATGAAAGACAAGAAATTCTTAATTCCTACCTCTGATTTACTAAGATCAGTTAGGTTTAATTCACCTGAGTTCCTTCTCTAGCTGGAAAGAACCTTAAAGGTCATCTGGTTCCAACACCCAGCCATAGGCAGGTATGGCAGCCACCATACAAGGTTCCTCAGAGCCCCATCCCAGCTCGATCCAAGGGATATCCCGTAGGGGCTGTAGTGGGGCACTGTGCCAGCTCAGCTGGGCAAGAATCTGAACAACCTGATCTAACTTTGGAATTTGCTCTGCTTGAGTATTGGACTACAAATCTGCCAGAGGTCCTTCCTAACAGGCGTGCTTCAAGGAAGCTAAATACTGACAATTCACAACTGGCAGGTGATTAACTGACACTCTCTGCTCTTTTTGTTTGATTATTCCTACAGCCATTTTCATGGCTAACTTCAATGTAGTCTTCAAATTATCATTTTCCTGCTGTTGCTTTGTCGACAGCAAAACCAGTTTTCCTAGACGCCTAAACCAGATTTCTTTGAATAATGAATTATACACCTTGAATGACAGGTGACAGTCTGTTGTCATGTTACACAGCTGTCTGGTATCACCAGGGAGGGCGATCCATTGTTAATGGGGCTGTAGGTTTTCCAGCCATTATTATCAAGCAACTTTTTCCAACAGGTGATTCCCCATCCATTTTCACTATATAAAACTTGGTCAATAAAAGTTATTGGGGATATATGGCTTGACCTTTCCAGCAGGAATCCATCAAAAGATTTTTCTAACTTTCAAATAAGTAATGTTCACAGATGGGAAATAAGGACAATATAATCCAGCTGTAAGAAAAATTGACAAGGGTTTAAGTGCTTGATCAAAGTCCAGGGAGAGTTTTAGTAACTGAAATAGGTATTGGAACATGGCTGTGCTCAGGAAAAAGATAATTTTTGCCATAATCCGCATTTATAACACATTTCCTGAGAGCTGTTTTGTAATGAAGCTGGGCCATTCCCTGAATATTGACACTGTTGAGAAACAATCCTTCCAGCTCAGTGGGCAGCTGCACTGAAGACCATGATCATGAAGACACTTTTGCAGCAGACTGTAGGACTGGGAGGAGATGATGAGGTGGTAACATGCCACACTGTGTCCTCCACAAGCATGAAAGTACCAGGAAGAGAATATTGTCTGACTTCTCATGATTTTAAACTTAACTCTCACCACAAAAACTTCACCGTTATATTCAGATTTAATATTTGCTCTGATGAAATGTCTTAATATTTCATTTGGTATTTTAAAAAGCAGTGTCTGTGATTTTACAAACAATCGTTGCTCATGTGAAAATGTACAGATTTTCCTCTCTGCTTTTCTATAGAACATTTGAATAAGGCAAGCTATAGGAAAAATGTTGGAGGTCACCTATCTCATAAGTTTTTTCCTGGTGATTTGAAGGCAAAACCTTTTGCTTAGTGATTTCACTGTTATTTCCCTCCTTTTTTCTCTTTTATTTCAATTTTTGCTGGTATAATCTGATTTTCAATCCCTTGTTTTAGGGAATGTCAGCCCAAAAAAATCATCCACACAGTTTTGAAAAAGAATAATATGAGTATCTGCAATATTAAACTTCTTTGTATATGTTCATAAAACCAGGAAGAGGACAAAAAAGAAAGTACTTTGTCTTTTTCTTTATTAACCCAGTCTTTTGGGTTAATAACCAGTCTCAAACAAATACTTACATTTTTTTAGAATTAAGATTTTTTTTTAAAGTGCAATCATTTTAGACAGTATTAGAAATACAAAGCCCCAATTCACCATCTGTTATGATATGATAATTTTTTTGCATTCATTGCCCAGTGTTTAAAATAGGAGATGTTAGACAGAGCTGGTGGCAGTTTAAACACAGATACATTCTAGCAGTGCAATTATTAAGAAAAATATATCAATTAGAATAGTTTGCTAACACAGAACCATTAGATAACATATTTTCTCTTTCATTTATGAGCATATGGTGAAGGTTTCATCTTGTCTTGGCATGAGGACATTTCTGTTGAAGAAAAATGGGATTGACATTTTATTTTTACACCAAGTTAAATTTCCTTGCAAGATAATAATTTATGAAATATGATATGTAAGTTGATGCATGATTTCTGGAAGAGGTTACTAAAGAAGGAATAAAATTGATGTTTTTAGCTGTAGTACATAAAATATACACTCAGGAGTGCTATAAAGAAAATTTTCTGGTTGCCAGTATAGGAGCTGATGTGATAGCTGCTCTGCTGGGTGATATTGCTGGGATTTAACTTGGTACCTCTACAGAGAAAATATCAGTTGTTATAGCTATAAAGCTCTGCTACGAACAACTCTCCTCCTGATGGAATGAGTAGAGAGGGAGGAATTTGTAATATGCGCTTTCTATAAATGTAACTTCTATTATCTCTACAATATTACTCCTGTTGATATGGAAATCACATTAATGTTGATGGTAGGCCACTGGGAATTATTGCCCTGCTACTCAGACTTAAATCTTGTCTCAATCCTGAACTGCTCAGACTGGGTTGAAAGCTGACACAGCCAAGATCTGACTCAAAGATGTTGGGTTGGCACCAGTGCCAGGCTTCCCCTTCCCATAACCATCTCTTTCTGTGGTAGGCAGCAATATATCTTCATCTCATCCAAACTTTTTCCTATCTCAGATATTGATCATTCACCACATTATTCCTTTATTGAGGCAACAGTCTGTGACCACAATATACCCTCTGGTATGAATAAATGAGGAGAGAAGAATCCAGCGCAATTTTAATAATTTCTCAAGTACATTTGCATTTCATTATTAAATAATCACTGTATTTAAACTGTCTGACCCAACGGAATGACATTTAGTGTCCAGACATCCATGTGGGCTTTCCCAGCTAGACAAAAAGGCTGAAAACCCCAGAAGGATTCACTGGAATATATATTCCCCATATCTCAAATAACTAGAATAGATTTCTTTTCCAATTTTCTAATAGTTCTTTGATATTGTAAGCTCTAGAGCTGTTAGTATGATAATAATAATCTCTTCAGTACTATGAAACAAGATGCTTCTTATTTTAACTGCTCCCACATACAAGACTTTGAATGAGTGTTTTTGATGCAGAAAACCACTGCAGAATCCACTGATTCTTTTTCTGCTATTATCCCTATATATTTTAAATATCTCCTGTCATTCCAATTCTTCTGCTGTAGGAAATTATCTGCATTCCCTATACATTGATACATTTTTTCATTCACCTGAACTGAAAAAGCATCTTGATTGAATACATCGGTTCACCAGGTAGTCTTGGTCATTGTGTCTGACTGCTCTACTTCATCATTTTTTCACCATTCATCTATTCTTTGTGCCAATCACATACTGTATTGACAGTGTAGATATATTTACTATGAAATCATGGACAAAAATTTTTCCAGATTTTCCAAGGTGATTTTCCCACTGGGAAAACCCATAATGAAAATTATCCATTAATAAAATCTCCTTATTTATTATCCCTAATTTGTCAGTTATACCATTCATCAGCTCATACTTGGTCATTCACAGTGCAGTATTTTCAATTAGAATGTCACAAGGTTCTAAATCCTTACAAAATTTTAAGTAATTAATGTAATCTTAATAATTACATTAATAGCTCTAAATTATTAATGTAATGATTAATAATTACTTGAATAATTCAAGTAATTTTGGCACCCAAAAACTAATTTTGTCAAAAATATTTCCCTTTGTTTTTGAGCAACCACAAAGTACACTGGCATTACTTAAATTTGAAGCTTTTAATTTTCAGTAATCAAATAGCATTATTTTCCTTTGGCCTAGAAACATGCAAATAGTTTTCATGAAATTTCCCTTTTGAATTCTTCTTACAGATTGTTGTAACTCTTCTGAGCTTCTTCTTAGTTCTCCTCACAGTTTGTCAAAATGTTCATCACCAGTTTGTGCTGTGGTGTGCAAGTCATCTAGGTCACACAAACTCGTCATTGCTTATCCTCAGTGGATGATGTGTGAACTGAAAGGTACTCTATCTTTGTGTTGGGCAAGTACATTATTCTTGCCTGTTTAAAGTTATGAAATAGGAATATTTATTGGCTGCTTATGTTTTCTATTTGTGGTAGTTAATTGTGTCATCTCCTTCTACAAATTACCCTGCATCACCTCTCATGGCACATCTAATCTACCTCAGAAATGCTGCTGTGGAGGAAGGCAAAATGTTCCCTCTTGCTCTTGAGTCTTCCATCTGGAGAAGTGCTACTGAGCTTAGTGCAGGGTCTCATAAAAAATCTCAAAGAACATCCAACAAAACCAAACAAGGACCTATCTGCTTTGATGTTTCTAACTCTGAGTGTTAATACATCTGATTATTTTTGCTCTCTTGCTGTGCTTTTCTTTACAGAGTATTTTTTTTCCTCAGAGATTCAGCTGTAGAGGTGACATCATGAAAGCTTCCTTGGAATACACTGCGCCTTTGTATTAAGACTTCTCAGTAGCCTTTGTCATATTTCAAGATTCTCTACTCCTGAAAGCAAAATTATCTTTAAAGGTTTCTTGCAAAAAGTTACTGAGGAAACAGCTCATAAAAGTCTTTGTCCAGATAGGCTGAAAATTCATAGATATTTTCTTCTTACTTTGTTTTCTTGCAATAAATGTAACTTGTGTATAAAATCCATTTTGTCTTAAACACTATTAAACCTTTATAAAGATAGTTTTATCTAAACTGTAACAGAATGGAGCAGCAGTGATAAGACTGTTAGTTCCTGTGTATCCATACAGTAAAAAATATGCCTGAGCTCATGTACATACAGAACTGGAGAGATCAAGTAATTTGCCTGAAGTCACACGTGAAAGTGCATTTGAAAAGCAGGACATGAACTATAAGATTTCTCTCCCACAGCCCAGAATGTTTTCCACAAGGTCCTTGGGGGAGTTTTTTTGCTGTCTGATTGTTTGTTTTGTTGCTGTTGTTGTTGTTGTTGCTCTTGTCATTTTGGGGGTTTTGTTTGTTTTTGTTACAGATGTTGAGATTCTTTGAAAACATTCATCCTTATGGACAGAAAATGTCATTCTTCATGAAAGAACTGGAAAGAAAAGATGAAGGAGACGTCACAGGGGCAAAGCCATCTACTGGATTTTTGAACCCAGCTGTAAGCCAAGAAGAAAATTGCACAGAAAAAAACCCAAGTATTTATTTACATTAGGAAAAAAAAAAAAAAAAAAAAAAGACCATTTTAATATCCAAATTCAAGTTGCAAGGATCAGACTGAAGCACGTTGCTCCTCAAAGGTTCAACAGCTGTAATATTTATCTGGAGACCATTAGTTTTCTTCTGAGAATGAACTGAGGACCAGCAGCTGTAGAACTAGATTTTCTCCCTCTTCTCTTTAGTGTAACTATTTATGAAAAAAGAAACACCAAAAAAATCTAAGTAACTGATGGCAAAGTTTACAAGGGCTCTCTAATTGTTTATTTTGAAGCTGTTTTCTCATGAAGCAAAAGGAGTGTGAAAGAGAGAGGGAACATTTTATGCTGGGGGAAAAAATACAATGTTGATTCAATTTATTTCCATACGGAGGCAACGTTGGAAGGCTCCACTAAGTTGCCTGGCACTAGCTGGCAGAAAAAAATAAATGAAAACACAGCTTTAAGAACAGAGCTTTATTTACTGATGCCCATAAATGGAGCAGAGATGGAAAGTGTTCAAGATTGCTGACTGGCTGATTGTCACAACTGATTGTTTTTCACATCAAGTGTTCCACACATTGATACACACCCTGCCAAGACACAGGCTGCATCTTTTGGAGTCAAAACTCTATAGAGGCACAAAGCACACATTGCTAGCACAATGCATAGTCATGAGTTTAGGTGCATCATTTATATTAAATTGTTTTTCATACCCAAAGCGCTGTTGTGTTTCTATGGAGGTTTGCTACCTGACAAATTAGAGTTTACTCTCTAATATATGATGACAGTGCTAAATTACTGCTTCAATAAGTTTTGCCCAGAAATGTCATTCCTGTTTTGATAGGCACTGATGGAACTTGATCTCAAGATTTGAACAAATACTAAAGGAAAGGCTTAGAAAACAAGTGGTGGTAAAGGCACAGTTTGGAAATATCAGTAGAGCAAACATACTGTCTGCTGCTTTCAGTGGTTGCAAGTACAGCTTAAGTGTTTTCAGTAAACTGGTGACAATTTCAGGTATGAATTCAGAAGCATGGAATCAATTCCTTGCTATATTTCTATGCTAGTTATATCACCTGAAGCAATAATTAATCCATCAAAATTCATTATTTTATCCCTAAATCTCTATTAGTTAATTATGGTTTACAATATAGTACACACTCATCTATAACAATAACCCTTTATATAATAACCCTTACAACCAATACAAAGATAACTATGTGAATCTGCTCTTGGGTAAGAGTAAAGCCCATGTCATCAGATCTCTTAAGAGCTTTATGATTAGTGCAAGATGTGAAAGCTCAAATCAAAATATTTTGCCATGGTTTTATGTTCTGAGTTTAGGTGCTCCTTAGTTTATGAAGATTTCTTGGTTTCTATTTGATTACTCTGAAATTAAAACATATGAGTTAGTGGATGACTTCTAAGTGTCTAAACAATAAAACCTTGAACAAATATAAATCTTAATAGCAGGATTTTAGTACCCACTGTAAACAGTGAATCTACAAAAAATGAGGGGTTTTTATTTGCTCTCCTCTACTTATTATGCTTCTCTCACTGTCAGGTTTGATTTTCTCATCATACAAATGGAAAACAAGCTTTCCCTCACAGCCACTCACTCAGAGCCACTCTGGTTTCTGACAGGGGGTCTTTCTTTCTGACACAACACCAGTGACAACAGAGGTTGTGTTAGCCAAACTGTGACCTAATCTCCCTTTCAATTCTACCATTGTTCTCAAAATGTGATCTCAGTGACACCAGGATAAATGTCTGTCAAATTTTTTGTCCTGAAGGATGTAAGAATGAGAGCAAGACCTGAAAATTCTGCTGTTGCAGAATTGGAGTTCAGGGTTTATTTTACCCAGCTGACTTTCATTAATCTGGCTGTAATTTTTCATCCACCATTTCCACAGTCAAAATTGAGGGGATTTCATAAATAATATTAATATTATTGTTATTTCTTCCGCGTTTTTTTGACAATTCTTGAGCACACGCATTTAAAGCAGTATCTCTTCCCCTCCTCTCTCCTTTTTCTAAGCTCTATCAGGACCTACAGCAATTCCCCTTTCTTCTTTCTATATCTTGCTAAATACACAAACATACTGTTACACAATAAAGAATGTCCCCTTAAAAATAGATAGTGTGAAGGTATCTGGTGAAGACACATGTTGAAATTGCTGCTGGATAATGGGTAGAAATCACTGTTATCACAATTACCATTGCTACCTATTGTGAATAGTTTCTTTCCCTATGAATCACCTCCACAGCTTTTCTTTCTCACTCCTCTTAAAAGTCCCTCTGGTGTGTTGATACCTTTCTAGGAATTAAATGCTTAGAACAGACCAGAAACCATTTCAAATGTATCATTTCAGGTGGGCATGAAGTATAAAAATGAAGAGCATTTAGAACTATAACTAAGAGGAAATATGACTTTGAGACTGGGTACCGTTCATGTGCTGCTGGGGGGAAACAGATCACAGTGGACACCCACGCACCATATGCTGTCTACCATCATTCACAAGGGCTTCCAGACACCTCCCACCACCCAAGGTATTTGTCTCAGGTTCTTTTCCACTCTTGATGCATTAATGCTGCCACTTTGTGGATTAAACTTTTTCTCAGACACTCCTCCGACCTGCTGTGATTTGTTCCTTGCTTGTCTTTACTTCTTCACTTTACTCAATCCCCTCAACTGCCATGTTCTTAAAATAAATCCAACAGACAGAAACACAGTCATGTGGTCAATGGAAAATCTTCTTCAAGATTCTGGAGGTTCAAAGAAGAGTTTTAACATTCATGGAAATGCAGCAAATATCCACTGTAAAAATAAGTAATTCAAACCTTGAAGTTCCAGCACTGTTGCTGCACCATCTAAAAATGTGAAAACTTTCTCCTCATTTAATGAGTAGCAAAACAACACCAGCGTTACCTAGGTCAGGGGCACACACAAAAAAACCATAGTACCATTAGAAATCAGGCTGCTTCACTGTAGAAGAGGTATAAAAGTCCTCTGCCTGCAATCATGAGTAGCTCTGCCTCCAGGACTGGTATATCAAAATAATTCTAAATGGGCACAATAAAAATATTAGAGAATACAAACTAAATTTTGTGTGTTTTTCTTGCTCAGGGGAAACATCAGCATTAATAAGCATTGGAAATCTGATTGTTATGAAAGTGGTTTAAAATAAAAGCCATTAATACCCTCAGTGCTTAGGCCAGGCTAAGGAAACCTCAGGGTAAGTAGAAATGTCTACAAGTGCCTTCTTTAAAATGCCTTTTAAAAACACAGTAGTTCTTTGGCTAAGCAAATTTTGGTCTCATTAATGACTGAGACAAATATCATCTGGAAACTAGAAGAAACTAGGAATAACTCAACAGAAAGTAATTTCCATAACCCTGATATTAACTCAGTTGGTGAGAGCATGGTGATAAAAACACCAATCATGGATTCAATCCCCATATGGGCAGTTCACTTAAGAGTTGAACTTGATGATCCTCGTGGGTGCCATCCAAATCAGTGTATTCTGTGATTATGTTTAACCATGGTTAATTATTATCCATTCATCAAATCGACACTGGACAAACCATTGAACGAAATATGAGTCAAAGTCATTTGATAACTTCATAACTGAAGAGACCACAACAAACACTTTGACAGTTTAGGACCAGGTCACAATTATTTTAATTGATGATCTAATGATCTACTACTACCATGCACATTCCAGGTGCCCACTCAGAGCAGAGTATGATGAGTTCCAGCTGGATGCTGCTGGTTTGTGTCAGTGTTTTCCCATTCACATTCGGCTGTCCCCTTAACAAAGACCCTCACTAAGGGTGCAGACATTCTGCAGTGACATTAAAGAATCCTTGGAAGCAGCAATAGTGATCTGAGTCATTATGAAACATCACAGATAAGTCTGGATTTCCCATTCCTAGGTGTTAGGAAGTACAGGTGGTGGCATTTGGATTTTGACCTTCAGTTTCTTAAGTTTCAATGACCTAGAATGAGATTCAAGCCTTGTGATTCTCAAATCAATTCAGAAAATGGGATTTGAGCATGTCTGAAGTTTTTTTCTCACCATTTTTATCCCAACAAATTTGATTTAGAGCTTGAAAAATACCGTATGCACTTTAATTTGCATGTGTCATTCTACTTTGCATTTCTGAGTAGTGACGGCAGCTTTCCACTCAGAACTTTTGCATTTCATCCTTTGATTGCTCAGGTTGCTTACAAGAGCAAAGACTATCTTTTTAAAGTCCAGTAAAGATTAATGTAATGTCTTCTACTTCATAGCAAACAAATTTGTCAATTGTTGTTATTATATTTCCTCTCTAAGGATTTCTAAGTATTGGGTACTCACTCTGACACAAGCTTGGGATCTGTTGCTAGCATCAAACAATTATGAATAAATAAAAACATAATTAAAATTATACATAAAGTAATAATGATAAAAAAGAAGAAATATAGTAAAATAAATAATACAAATTATACTGATAAAATATTTTATATTATTTTATTAATCTCAATCAAATTAAATACAAATTTTTATGTAGTTCCAATTTGATGCTTATTCCTCTCATTCCAGGCTGCCAAGAAACTTATTCTGAATGTCATCCTCTTGATTAATTCCTTGGAAAGATGGTTCAGCTGATAGTAAACAAACAACAGCATCAAAGGAAATTTGTCCCATGAACAGAAAATTTGATCAGATGTACTATTGGTCTTAAGACCTTGGCAACCAAGATGGATTATGACTGCAATCTTGTATCTAAGTAAGGACTGTGAATGCAGCTTCAGATTTTACATGCTTCAGTTTTGATGTTTAATATGAGCTGCCTGGAAATGGATTTATTTATTGTAATATAGAATTTTCTGAAAGTCAGGATCTTTTAGAAGGCAAAACTGTCTGCCAAACTTCCAAATTTCAAAGTTCTGAAAACTGTCTGTCTTCCATTACCAGAGTAAGTAAATCCTTCTGCTTTTAAATCAATCATTTTTGCACAGATCTTCTAGAAAAACATTCAGAAGGAAACTTCTCCTAACATCTTCAGAAGCAAAGCCATTACATGGAGGTGGGAATTTATGGCATTTTAGCATTTAAAGAAAGAAAACACATTGTTTTCCTCTCCTAGTCAGATGCTTGAGCACAATGAAACACACCAAAGGTTAAATGTGCCTCCAGGGAAAGGAAGAGAAAGAGAGGTTCAAAAGCCAGAGAGAAGGGGAAAAAGAAAACACATTTCTCATCTTAATGACATGAAAATGAATCACACATTTAAAAATCCAGCAGTCCCTTTTTGATTCTTGGCTGCAGTTTTCTGGTAACACTTCTATCAGTCACATTCATTTGAAGCATGTGGCTACACGTATTGGAGATACGCAGACACAGTTTCTGCATTTGCAATTTCCCGTCTTCAAAGTGCTTTTCATTTTTGTGATAAATCTGGAGAAAACCCTGTGATGTGTGAAAGATATTTCTCTCTTCTTTTCTCTTTTTTGTTTTTTTGGTTTTCTTTTAATTCATCACTGTTTTCTTTAGTTTCTCCCTAGCCAGGATGCTAATATTTATTTGCTTCAAGGATATCTTTCAAGCCTAATGAAGCCAACTCCAGTATCATTTCCAGTTAAACCTTAATTAAATGCAAATACCAACCATTATACTTCAGCAAAAGGGGAAAACTCATGTAAACATTGAAACACAAAAGCTTCTGTTCTTCACTCTTAAACATGAATGGAACTGGACAATATATAATAGGAGCCAAGAACTAAATTAGCATAATACTGAGTCACCCCTATTGACCTCCATTGGTTTCAAATACAATTCACTTTCGAGTAGTCATTAGTCTAAAGAGATAATTGCAGGGAGAAGAAAAAAGACCATATGAAAAAATATTATTTATGTGCAAGAGATCCCTGAGGCAGCCTAAGAAAACCAAAAAGTAGAAGGATGGTTTATGTCAGAAACACGCAAAAACCTAAACAGGACAGTGTGTGGGCAAATCAATGTTAGGTGCACACATTCATTTATATATATATATATATATATATATATATATATAAATGGAAATATAAAAACTCTTCTAAAGTATTATGGGAAAGCAGAAATGTCAGTTTTGGTATTTTAAATTTCTTCCCCTTCATACTATTTCCCACACACATAAAGTACCAGTACATGTGCTTGAAACACTGCTGTGGCAGACTGGCAAATAATTGACCATGTAATGACTTCATACCTGGACCTCATCCAGAATCTCAGTAAAAGAGCCCTTGAAATGAAGACTTATTCAGGTCAGTGGTGCTTCACAGCAGTATGTGAAGGCATTTCATCTGTGAAATAGTACTTTCAGATGACAAAATACAGAGTGATCTGAGTAGACTGGAGGTTTGGTTTGAAATCAGCAAATGAAACTTAACAAAAGCATGAAGGATGCTCCATTTGAAAGAAGGAAATTTAGCAATGAATTAAAAAAATCTTCAGCTATAAACTATTATAATATCTGAAAGAATACAGCAAATCATGTACATATTAAGGAGGAAAATTTTATATTATTTTAAAAAAGGCATATTGCTATGTGACATGTTATTAAAGACTTGACTATAAAATAAACATGGAGGCATTTAATCTGTAGGAGTGTGACAAAGATTGAGATAATAGATAATATAAAGAAAGTCCAAAGGTGACTGGAAAATAATAAGAGGTTTAGGAGCCCATACTAAAAAAAACCTGGATTTATTTAATCTAGAAAAGATTAAACAAAGATATGATTCTAATCTTCCAGCAGTTTTGGGGTTTTTTAATAGTAGCACCATAGAAGAACAATCAATTGTTCAGACAGTTCAATAGTGATCAAACAAGAAGTAATTGTCTTAATTTTCAGAAACAAAGATTTAGGTTAGATACTAGGGAAAGATTCCTAAGTATAAGGAAGCACTACAACAAGTTGCCTAGATGAGCTGCTGAATTGGTTTTCTCTGAGATTACAAATCAAATATCTGTTAGAGGTGGCCTCAGTACATATTACTTGCCTTTTTCAGAGCAGGGTTTAGGATTAGGAGGCTAATTAAAATCCTTCCCAGGTTCACTTTTACAAGATTTATGATACATGAGATCATGGGCTCTGATATATATACCCTTTCTCTAAAGACGTGTGTGAAAAATTGCCACCCTTAACTAATTTCTTTTTTCATTAAACAAGCATCTAATGCTTATAGTTGAAGAAAAAAACTAACTTACTTCTTATGCTCCAAGAAGCGTTATTCAAACTTCAGCTGGATTTGGCTTCCTTTCTGTTGGAGGTCAGTTGTGCAAAGTTGCCAGCTGTTGGCCAGCTCCCAGTAACACAAATGGCAAACTCTGCTTGGTGTGTTAGAACATAAAGTAGATATCAAAATTAGCATGAGCAGAGATTTTTCAAATTGCCTCAGATACAAAACACCCCGAGAGAAGTCAGATACCACTGTAAATCAACAGGAAGCTACCCACTAAGGCAGTATTTTTCCTACCCATTAAGTTCCTTCTGCAAAGGAATCCTGCTTTGTGCCATCCAACAGCGATGCCTGAATATGTGGGAAGATATTGCAGGATGTTGCAGTTCACAGAGATGAGAGAAGCAAGGGATTTCTGCTGCACTGGTTGGGAATCAGATTATTGCCACAATGATCTCATTTCCCTTGAGTGGAAGATGGAGGCTGAAGAGGAGAATGGGATGCTACATCCCAAATCAGGCTCTTGTCTTGAGCCCCTTTGCTCCATGTCTGCACCCCAGACAGAGAATACATGAGCATCTCAAGAGCCAAAGAATGTAACCTTAAAACAGCAAGACAAAGGAAAATACATAGCATAAACTTGGGGGAGGGGGGATTGGAGGAGGGGTGTGTCTCAAGCAAGACTGAAATTTTCAAATTTCAGTTTCTGACGCAGTCCTGGTTTGGGTAAAGTTCCTATAAAAATGCCTCAGGCTGGCAAGAATATGGAAGAATCTGACTCTACCAAAAAAAAAAAAAAAAAAAAAAAAAAAAAAAAAAA